>NC_091950.1:254723764-254838764 GCF_031021105.1 Erythrolamprus reginae
TACTATTTAAGAATTACTTTTTAAAATGTTCATCCCACCATTCTTTCTGATGCACCTATGAAGGCTGCAAACTTCAGTATTCTTATTTGGACACCTCCTCGCCTATTCAATCTGCTGCCCAGGTGGTTATTGGGACATGTCTTGGTGTCTATGACCAGTAATGGGTGGTGGTAGTGAGGACCAGAAGACCAGTAAGAACTGACAGAGCAGAAGTGAAGCTATGAGAGAACTCAGGTCAGGACCAAGAAGGAGAGATTTGATGATTCCGGGGAAAAAACAGGAATACTCAGGCACTGGAAATGATTGTAGGCAGGGGTAAAATCCAACAGGTTCTGACAGGAAGAACTGTTAGTGGAAATTTTGAGTAGTTTGGAGAAACGGCAAATACCACCTCTGGCTGGCCCCAGAGTGGGGTGGGGATAGATTTTGCAGTATCCTTCCCCTGCCATACCCACCAAGCCATGCTCATAAAGCCCACAAAGCCACATCATGCCCACCAAGCCATGCTTACAGAATTAGTAGTTTAAAAACAAATAGGATTTCACCACTGATTGTAGGTATTGTTTATTTTTATGGATTGTATAAAACATAATCCTAACTTTATTATCTTTATAAACAACTCAAGGTAATGAACACATTCAGCACAACTTCCTCCTCTTTTTCTTCCACAACAACCCTGTTGGAGGGTGGTTTCCTTCCACAACAACCCCGTTGGATTGAGAAAGAGAATAATTGGCCCACAGTCACCCAGCTGACTTTCATGCCTAAAGTGGTACTAGAACTCACAGTCTCCCAGTTTCTAGCCTGGTGCCTTTGCTATTGGCTAAAATTGGCTAAAATCTGTTGCTGTGTACTTCCTAGGCAACTGCAAAGAAAAATGAGGACAGTTCCTCACCCAAGAGGAGAGAGAAAAGAGATGAGATAAAGTACAGGGGATTTCCCTAATCTATAATTTATAATCTAGAATTATAAATCCCCTGGAGGTTGAAATATAAGCAATACATTTAACTCTAGTAAAAAGTTCTATATTTTTCTAGCACAATTCTCTTTACAAGCTTCTATGGGTGGGATATTTTTTTTCTCTCCATCCTGAACTTTGTGACATTTAGGCTTGATGTCACTTGCCATCCAGAGAAGGAAGTTCATCGTGCCTAACTATTTCAGAATGTTAATTCACCATACTGTGGGGGCTTCCATTAGGTTCGCTACAACAATGGCCAGCTTATTCCGGGACCGTTTTGGAAATGGCTCATTTCCCAATAATTACTGATAATTGCACCACTCAAAACAAAAATGAAGCACAGCAGACTCTTTAAAAAAAGAGAGAGAGAAAATCCCAGAAATTAAGTTTGTACAACAGCAGACCTTTCCCTCTGGAGGTGAGAGGAAGGGTATGGAAGATTGATGTGGGGTTTCAAAGTTACTTTTTAACGAAGTTTGAGAGATAGGAATAAATGAAAGGACTCAGAGAAAGGAATTCAAAGCCATGTGGTTAGGCATCTCCAAGGCACTAGAATGAACTCAGAAAACTATGTGAACTAAGAGATTTTTCAAGTGTCAGAGTTCCTCTTCTCTGAGGATGATCACCTTTCTTAAGAATATCCTAGTTGAAATATATTGGCTAATAGAAGTGGGATTTTTGAATCTGTTGTCCTGAAAAAAAACTAATCATGCCCCCCCCCGCCCAAAAAACCCCTCCCCACAATAAAATAGAAGAGGACATGTAGAAATGTTTTGAATAAAGAATGAACCCTTTGTTATTTTTTAAAAAACTCAATCAAATCTCCTTTGAGCTGGATTCTATTTTTTTAAATTTCCAGATGCATTTATTTATTTGCATTTCTCTCTTTTTTTGCCATTTTTTATTTTTCTCCTTACATCACGTACAATTTATTTAGTTTTATTTATATATTTATTTGATTTTTTTTTATGTCGCCCTTCTCCTTAGATTCAGGGTGGCTTACGACATGTTAGCAATAGCACTTTTTTAAACAGAGCCAGCATATTGCCCCCACAATTCGGGTCCTTATTAGATTTGTGCCATTATAATATTGTTGTTGTGAGCCGCCCCGAGTCTTTGGAGAGGGGCGGCATACAAATCTAATAAATTATTATTATTATTCCTCATTTTACCCACCTCGGAAGGATGGAAGGCTGAGTCAACCTTGAGCCGGTGATGAGATTTGAACCACTGACCTACAGATCTAGTAGTCAGCCTTTTAGTGGCCTGCAGTACTGCACTCTACCCACTGCACCACCTTGGCTCAATTTAACATGCAATTACTTAAGAATTTTGAAATAAAATACATAATTATACATTTTTATCCATAATCATTCAAAACATCCTCTTGTTCTGCCCTTGCACTATTTTTGATGACTTCATGAACACATTCATTCATTTCACTGGCAACAATGTGGAAGTAGTGTACAGATACAACCACAATCGAGCCCCCAATTTTCGGCTGCTAAGTGAGACAGTTGTTAAGTGAGCTTTGCCCCACTTTATGATCTTTCTTGTGGCAGTTGTTAAATGATTCTGGCTTCCCCATTGACATTGCTTATCAGAAGTTTATAAAAGGTGATCACATGACCCTGGAACACTGTAACTGCCATAAATACGAACCAGTTGCCAAGCACCCGAATTTTGATCATGTGACCACAGGGATGTTGCAACGGTGTGGAAAACGGACACAAATTACTTTTTTCAGTGCCGCTATAACTTAGAACTATCACTAAATAAACAGGTTTATTTATTGGGAACTAGCTGTAGTTTTGGGGACTAGCTGTAGTTTTGTCATCACCTTCTTTTGGAATGTTTCTTTGGCCTCTCAGTCTAACCTATAGCCCTGGCAATGATTCTCATTCAAGGATTATGCAGGACTGACCCTACTTAGCCTCTGAGCCCAGAAAATTGAGGGTCAGTGCAGCTAACTGGGTGAGTTTGGAATGATGGCTGTTTCACCCAACATTCCTGCATAATCCATCCCATATTCCAGAGGTTTTCCCACTTTTACAGAGATGGTGTTTAGTGGGAAATGGAAGATGCTAGGTCAAAGTAACCTAATGGTTCGAGCAACTATGTTTTTGGATACTTCCCAGCGCATTTTGTATGAAGAAATCTGTGCTAAATACAAAATTGTATGAGGGATCCCTTCCAAATCCACCAGTCAGCAGGCCTTCCTGTCAATGGCATCTTTGCACACCTTCATATATGATGGGCATTCAGATTTAAAGGACAGACTAATATAATATGTTAATATAGTAGCTTAAATGGTCAGAACAATTATTTCTGCAGAAATGTAACATGTTATATTCAGGAAAAAAAAGATTCTGAGGGTGGAGATAAGGAGAGAGATGTTTTGAAGATCAAAATTTCTTAGATTTATGTCTTTCTTTCTTTCTTTCTTTCTTTCCTTCTTTCTTTCCTTCCTTCTCTTTTTCTTTTTCTTTTTTTTTCTTTATCTTTCTCTCCTCTCCTTCCTTTCCTTTCCTTTCCTTTCCTGCCAAGTGGAACTTCAGTTTTAATTTAGAAGATAAATATGTTTCATATAGAAACCTCTTGATTCCTAAAATTTCTCAAATGAGGCTGTCGACACTTACGTTGGATGGTAGTCCCATACTGACTGAACGTTCTGGCATGTCTAGAGGGCACAAATTAAGAAAGATGCTATTAAGCCTTTTCCCTTATCACTTCCTCCAGTTGCATCCTGTAAGTTCCCGTTAGCCTGTTCTATAGAGTGAATTCTTGTCATAATTTAAACAAGTCTTGCTTTACCTCAGGACCAAAGGAGGGAGAAACCAAAAGAGGCCCATTCAAAGATGCATAGGGTCTTATCTTGGTCCATCTTTTCCAGGTCCTTCTTCTCCATAGTGACCAATTAGGTATGTTTAGCAAACCTATGAGCACAAATGATAAGCGTCTCTGCTTCTCCCTGCCCTACTATAAGGAACTATATTCCAATGCTCAGCATATCAGAGAAAATGTAGACCAGTTATCTCAATGGCTTGACATCCTGTTTTCTACACTAGTTACACCAACGCCTTCAGCAAGAAATAGAAACCAAGGGACTAATTCTTTTTTCATTCAATCTCTTGGAAACCCACTTTTGGATATACAACAAAGATGGATCTATTTTTGTACAAAAAATGACTAACAGGTAGTGCTCTTCATGAATTAGTCTCATATAGTATCCCTCATTGCCAACTCTGCATAGTCTGAAGAGGTACTTTTGTCTGCTTTGGAGGAGTGGACCATTGGTCAAGCTGAATGCAGCAATGAAATCTGTTGGGACCTCAGTAAATCTGTTTACACAGTAACTCTCAAGGGCTGCCATCCCTGCGTGCATGAAAGACCACAAACCTCACAATGTACCCACTGATGCTTAGGCCTCACTATACTAAAGCCAACCCTGCTGTATGTGCATAACACATTCAACAGATTCAGAATGATCCATTAGGATTATGCTTATGTGTCAAGGAAAACAAAGGAAGACCTTGGCTTGATAATGCTGACATAGACTATAAAAGGGAAAGAGCAAAGGGACCAAAGCACATTGAAATTCAAGATTCACTGTTATTCCCCTGGGATAGGAAAGAAGACATACTTCAGAATGATCTCATGAGTCAAAATGGGAGGCTGCCACCATCTTTCCTAGGAAGAAAAAAATATCTACACAAAAATTATCCTTTGTGGAAGCCTCTGAGATATGGGAACTCTGGTTTTGTATCACCCCAAGTCCTTCTTTTCACCAGACTACACATACCCAGTTCCAGCAACCATTCTTTATATGTTTTAGCTTCCAGTCCCCTAATTTGTTGCTCTTCTCTGCACTCTTTCTAAAGTCTTAACCTTTTTTTTTTTTAACATCGTGGCAACCAAAACTGAATGCAGTATTCCAAGTGTGGCCTTACCAAAGCATTATAAAATGGTAATAACACTTTACGTGATCTATCCCTATGTTAATGCAGCCTCAAACTGTGTTGGCTTTTTTGGAAGCTACTCTGCACTGTTGGCTCATATTTTTTAAATGATTGTCCATCAGGACTCCAAGATCTCTCTTATAGTTACTACTATTGTGCAAGATACCACATATACTGTACCTATGCATTTTGTTTTTCTTGCCGAAATATAGGACCATTTCTGTAGAAATGTATAATCTTACTTTTAAGAGATGTAAATTTCAAATTTTGCCCTACCCTCCCACATAACCAAAGGAAAGCAACATTCAGTCAAACTAGTCAGTCCCAGTGTAATCCTTATTGGTAAAATACATTTTACTATTTCTATTTAAATTCAGAAGAATATTGTTTTCTATTTATAAAACATATTTCCGGAACAATGCCCATGAAAATAATTCTTCCTTTTGCTTTTCTAAAACTTAAGTGCTGCAACTGGTATGTTTCTCTTTATTTCTCTTTGCTGTTTTTATTCTTGGATGTCTGTAACTACCATCAGATGCTATAAGTTGAAAGACCTAGAATGCTTTTGTTATTGTTATTATTTGCCATGTAGTAAGCAGAGATAATGGATCTTTCATAGCTTGTCATACAGTGAACAGATGGTTCATCTCAAAGTTAAGATCCTGAGAATTCAGAGATATTGGCTACATTTCCTCCCTGCATTACTTTTGTGAAACAGCCAAAAAGAGGCCAGGATGGATTTTCTGCCTTTTATATATTATGCACAGCTCAAAAATGATAAAGAATTAGATATGCATCAAATACTCCTCAGTTTCCATTTTGGGGAATTAAATCTAGAGGTTTTATTATTATTATTATTATTTTAAAGACATTTTTTCCCCACTAGATTCTTAGACTATGAACATCACTCCTTTTTCAAAAGCTATATTTGAATAAACCATAAAATTTCCCATCTATTTCACTTTTTTATTAATCATTCAGATAATCTCAATTGTCCAGGAAAGACACAGGAAATAGGAGAACACCCCTGATATGCTACCTAGCAGATCAATGCCATTTAATGTAATATTGAGGAGGGACTACCAGTATTTTTTAAAAAATAAATATGATAATTGCTAATTATCATACACCATTTCAAGCTGTGTTAAAAAACGAAATTATTCCCAATAAGGCAACAACCATACTATATGTAATGAACATTGGGTTTCACAACAACAGTTACAAAACTTAGGGAAAAGAAAGCAAACCTGTTTGTCCAAGACTATAATTGTAAGAGTCCAAAAAGAGTAGCTCTCTCTAGAAGCAATATTAGTGTGGAAAGAAACAGTAAGTCAGAGTTATTTAGCTATTTAGCTATTTATTTATCTATTTATCTGCTGTTTGCAGACTACCTAGAGTCACCCCATTGGTGTGATAAACGGTATGAGTGCACTTATAAGTGGTCAATGTACTGTATACACAGAAATATACATAGATATTTCTGTTACTCTAGTTATTTTCTCCTCTTTTTGTTTTTATTTATTGCTTTGTACTTTACTATATTTTTGCTTTCTCTCTTTCCTTCAATTTTCTTTATTGGATTTTTTACTTATGGAAAAATAATGATATTAATTATATAACAACATTACTATTATTAATAATAATTAATACATTATTATTACTACTACTACTACTACTACTACTACTACTACTATTTTGTTCTACAAAATCCAGCATATCAATCTCATTTGCTGTGTATTACGTTTTTTTGTGAATAAAATAATAGTAATAATAATTTCATAAATTAATGACAATAATGAAAAAGTAAGCCATTAATAAAATGTAGCACATTAAGATAGAGCCATGGTGGAGCAGGGGTTAGACTGCAGTATTGCAGACTGCCTCTGCCCACTGTCAGGAGTTCGATCCTGACCAGCTCAAGATTGACTCAGACTTCCATTCTTCCGAGATCAGTAAAATGAGGACCCAGATTGTTGGGAGCAAGAGACTTTGCAAACCACTTAAGAGAGTGGTATATAAGTCTAAGTGCTTTTGCTATTTATCCCCAAGTAGCCACTACTCAGAATACAATCATGCTCCATTTATTTATCCCTGGGAAAGAAACAACCTAATCAAACGAATAGCCCCCAGCAGGATGGGGAAAAGCAATCTGATATCACCTCCAAGGGTACAGAAGCCAGGAAGCTTTGCAAATTCCTGTCATGCCTTTGACTCTATACAAGGGCTGACCAATGACATGTAATTCGCAACTCATTCGCCGCCGCCGCCTCCTCCTGTTCCTCCTCCTCCTCCATCATGTGCCACAGAGCAGCCCCTGGAATGAAAATGCCAAAAGATCACATTGAATCAATGCTGCTCTTTTCTCACACCGTCCAGCCTTCTGGGGTCTGACATGCTGCGAACGGCCAGTGAACAACTGCCAAACCACAAAAATCGGTTCCAGCTGGAGCAGTGGCATTGTGCCGTGAGCTATTTAAGTGGCCAGAATTCCTGACGGAGAAAGTGATTGTGGGGCTGTTTCCCTGTTCTGCATTTTGTTTCTCTTTTCGTGAATGTACACTCTCTCTTTCTCTCTGCACGTGCATGTATTTGGCATGGCAAGGCCCGCCTAGTTTTGAGATGACACATACACAAATAAAAACCATTTCTCTAAGCACGTGAAGGCTAAAAGGAAAGGGAAAAGCAAAAATCCCCTCCCTTCCTCAAAAAAGACCTTCTTTTCTTGAAAACTGTTTCCTGAATCATCCTCAGGTTTCCTGAAACACTGATTTATTTTATTTTATTTTATTTTATTTTATTTTATTTTATTTTATTTTACTTTACTTTACTTTACTTTACTTTACTTTACTTTACTTTACTTTACTTTACTTTACTTTACTTTACTTTACTTTACTTTACTTTACTTTACTTTACTTTACTATTTTATTTTATTTTATTTTATTTTATTTTATTTTATTTTATTTTATTTTATTTTATTTTATTTTATTTTATTTTATTTTATTTTATTTTATTTTATTTTATTTTATTTTATTTTATTTTATTTTATTTTATTTTATTTTATTTTATTTTATTTTATTTTATTTTATTTTATTTTATTTTATTTTATTTTATTTTATTTTATTTTATTTTATTTTATTTTATTTTATTTTATTTTATTTTATTTATTTTATTTTATTTTATTTTATTTTATTTTATTTTATTTTATTTTATTTTATTTTATTTTATTTTATTTTATTTTATTTTATTTTATTTTATTTTATTTTATTTTATTTTATTTTATTTTATTTTATTTTATTTTATTTTATTTTATTTTATTTTATTTTATTTTATTTTATTTTATTTTATTTTATTTTATTTTATTTTATTTTATTTTATTTTATTTTATTTTATTTTATTTTATTTTATTTTATTTTATTTTATTTTATTTTATTTTATTTTATTTTTATTTTATTTTATTTTTATTTTATTTTTATTGTTTTGTTTTGTTTTGTTTTGTTTTATTATTTTATTTTATTTTTTGTCTGTCTGTCTGTCTGTCTGTCTGTCTGTCTGTCTATCTATCTATCTATCTATCTATCTATCTATCTATTTATTTATTTAGACCAATACACAATACATATTGAGGAGAATAGACATGAAGTATTACATATAAAGAAAAGATATGAAAATAGAGGAGAAGATATATGAAAGGGAGAAAAGATATATGATATATGGGATAAGGGGAGACAAATTGGACAGGGGACGAAAGGCACACTGGTGCACTTATGTACGCCCCTTACTGACATCTTAGGAACATGGAGAGGTCAATCGTGGATAGTCTAAGGGAGAATGTTGGGGGTTAGGGGTTGACACTACTGAGTCAGGTAATGAGTTCCACACTTCGACAACTCGATTGCTAAAGTCATATTTTTTACAGTCAAGCTTGGAGCGATTAATATTAAGTTTGAATTTGTTGCGTGCTCTTGTGTTGCTGCAGTTGAAGCTGAAGTAGTCATTAACAGGAAGGACGTTGCAGCATTTGATTTTGTGGGCAATACTTAGATCGTGTTTTAGGAGTCATAGTTCTAAGCTTTCTGCGCCTAGGATTGATAGTCTGCTTTCGTAGGGCATTCTGTTTCGAGTGGAGGAGTGATATTGCATTATTCCTTCAGATTTCCAACCATTTTTAGACTGGCAAAACAACAACAACCCCAAGGTAGCATGCAGAAATAGGTTTCAAAAGAACTAAGCACAAACAAATAAATATCTTGCAAATGCCAGCTGGTTGACAAGTGCCCCAAATGAAATCACCTGCCCACGTGGGTGTGGGTGACAACATTTTACAATAGCTGGAAGTGTTTTACAGGCTGCCAAGCAACCCCTCAGAGGCTGTTGTAACTGTAAATGGCCATTTAATGATCAGTTTGAAATTATGGAATTATGGAAATTAAATTACGGAAATGTACTGGTCAACCCCTCCACAATATTGGGACAGAAGAGGAAGAGTGGTTCCCAACATGGGGCCCATGCCCCACAGGGGGACAGTTTCATTTTTAATGGGGGCAATTTGAACTTTATTTAAACCTAGTTAATGGCCTTTTAGGCTTCCTCCATGTGAGTAGTTCACTTTTTGAATAATAAGAATTATATGTCATGGGAGAGGGGGACTCAGGATTTTAGAGATGCTTAGGTGGGGCATGCCCCCCCCCCAAAAAAAGGTTGGGAACCACTGCAATAATATTGCAAATAATAACACATATTAATAATAACATATAATATTCAAAAAGTCACCCAGTTGGCTTTCATGGCTATGTTAGGACTTGAACTCAGGTCTTCGGCTTTCTAGCCTGGTGCCCTAACCACTAAACCAAACTGGCTTTCCATATCCCATTTTCCCGAAAATAAAACAGCGTCTTATATTAATTTTTGCTCCCAAAGATGTGCTGCATCTTATTTTCAGGGAATATCTTATTTTTTTTAATGAAGAAGAATTCACATTTATTGCTGAACAAAAAAAATGAACATTTATTATACACTGTACAGTAGTTGTCATCACAAACCAGCATAACCAGACAAACTGTGAATCCTATCAAGAATTTCTTACTACTACCGTACCATTATTTCAGTGTACAAAAATTATACTTTCTTCAAATAGGGTATATGTTATATATGTTCTGTTTGGGAATGATGAGAAACGAAACGTCTCCAACATCTTACTTTCGGTGGATGCCTTATATTAGGCAATTCTATGAAATCTCTCTATGTCTTACTTTCGGGGGTGACTTATTTTTGGTGAAACAGGGTATATACTGTTGCTGATGATGTCATTGTAACATGATGGAATCATGTGCCTCCCTGAATCCATAGTGTCTCCTCAATTATCTTCTGAGTTTCCCTACAATCCGTACAGACCAGGTGAAACTATCTATAGATTGACTTATTACATTTTTTAAATTAAAAATGCCTGATTTAGAAGCTCTTTCCCTGTCAATTGTGGATCGAAATCTACTAAGAAATCACCACCCTAATGCCTTGATTAGCTTGCATGTGGGAATATAAGATTACTCAGAAAGTGTTTTTAGAGATACTACTCCTGCTGCTACAAGTATTACTGCATACATAGAGACAGATTGAAAATTATAGTCTTTACTGGGAGATGTATCTGAAAGTAGCAGAAGCTACTGGCTGTTATAAAAGGCAAAGAACAGCTTGAACAAAGCAAATGTTGTTTCTGCTATATTATCACTCCTTGTATTATTCAGTAATTTTGAGACACATAAATAGATCCAGGACCTTTGGGGGCAAAACAGTTTGAACAATGACTCTAAACCTTTCTCATAGTGGTCTAGAGTTGAGCTGAAATGTTCTTTCCTGTTCAACATTTAATCTGTGGACAGCAAAAAGAGACACATAAGGCTCAATGTAAATTTATGGATGTGGCAAAATGCCTTACCCAGCATTTTTCAGCTCAGTACTATATTTCCCCCAACTCCCACCCCCAACAAAAAATTGCGGGGAGCTTTATTTTATTTTTATTTTACACAGCTTCTGTATCATCCCAGCCCTATGACTGTTGCAAGAAATAAAAACAATTAAAACCATAAAACATACGAGTGCAATAAAAGAATAAAATGAATAAACCCAGCTGGTAAATTATAATAGCAATAAACCTCAATAAATTAAGGTCCAAAAACCCAGAAAAAGAAAATTGTTTTAAGCTCTTGTTCCTTTTAATTCTTCCCTCAGCTTTTCCAAATGTGACTTAGAAGTTTTTGTTGAAGATCCTTCGTGAGTACAATGAATAAATATAGTAATATATAAATACTAGTTCCAGGAGATCAGTTATTTATTAGATTTTCTTATCCTGCCTTTATTACTTAATAAGTAACTCAAGACAGTGAATATATCTAACATACATTCCTGCTCCTATTTTTCCCCACAACAACAACCCTGTGAGGTGATTTGGTCTGAAAGTGACTGGCCCAAAGTCTTCTAGCCAAAGTTCATGCTTTAATCAGGGCTAGAACTCACTATCTCCTAGTTTTTAAGTCAGTGCCTTAACCACTAGACCAGTGATGGTGAACCTTTTTTCCCTCGGGTTCCGAAAGTGCATGTGTGTGCATGCGTGAGTGCCCACACCCATAATTCAATGCCTGGGAAAAATGGTCTCCCCTGCCCCTCTGGAGGCTGGAAATGGCCCTTTTCCCCAACCTCTAGTGGGCCTGTTTTTTGCCTTCCCCAGGCTCCGGAGGCTTCCCTGGAGCCTGGGAAGGGTGAAAATGACCTCTCCCACACCCGGAGACCCTACAGAAGCTGAAAATGCCCTCCTAGAGCCTCTGTGCAAGCCAAAAATCAGCTGGCCGGTGTGCACATGTATGCTGGAGCTGAGCTAGGCCAACTGCTCACATGCTGACAGATATGGCTTTGCATGCCACCTGTGGCATGCATGCCATAAGTTCGCCATCACTGCACTAGGCCAAACTAGCTCCCCCTTAGTGCTAACTGAACACATTCAGGTACTTCAGAGACAGATGTAATGTAATGTTGACTGAGCTTTCACACTTTAATACCACAGACAAATTTTCCATAAGTCACCTCAACTACATTTTCTTTCAACCATGAAACTTCAAATTTTCTAATGACAGCAAATAAAACAATACCACCTGCCAACTGGGTGGTATTTCTTCTCGTGTAAATCAAAGGATAAATGGAGAGTAAAGAAAACTCAATTTTCTGGCTCAGTTTCTAACTCATAAATATTGTATTAGGAATATTTTCTCATTAGATTAGCTTTCAGTTCTTCATTCATGAGCCAAAGGTCACCCCTTGTCAAAGGGCCCAACAACTATATGTAAAACAACAACTGTATGTAACAACTATCCACAACAACTATAAGTAAAATAGGTTGGACTGTGAGAGAGTGACTGACCCATAACTGAGCTTCCATAACTGAGGTTAGACCAAAAGCTGGGCTTTCTTGACCTTACTCCATTAATTAATATATAGTACTAGTGTGATTATGAAGACTAATCATAATCTAGTCTCTTCAGTTTCTATTTCAATGGAGGGGAAGGGACATGAAATTTTAATACTGACATTTGTCCCCAAAGTTTGGGGAGAGATCTCTTGAGCTGCCAGGTTAAAAAAAAATAGTATGGAGAAGAAGAGAAAAGAAGGATTTTATTTATTTATTTATTATTTAGATTTGTATGCCGCCCCTCTCCGAAGACTCGGGGCGGCTCACAACAAGATAGAACAAATCATAAATAATCCAAATAACTTTAAAATATTTAAAGATTTAAAAGAACCCCATATACTAACAGACACACACACAAGCATACCATGTATAAATTGAACATGCCCGGGGGAGGTGTTTCAATTCCCCCATGCCTAACGGTAAAGGTGGGTTTTAAGGAGTTTACGGAAGGCAGGAAGAGTAGGGGCAGTTCTAATCTCTGGGGGGAGTTGGTTCCAGAGAGTCGGTGCCACCACAGAAAAGGCTCTTCCCCTGGGGCACGCCAACCAACATTGTTTAGTTGACAGGACCCGGAGAAGGCCCACTCTGTGGGACCTAATCGGTCGCTGGGATTCGTGCGGCAGGAGGCGGTCTCGGAGATATTCTGGTCCAGTGCCATGAAGGGCTTTAAAGGTCATAACCAACACTTTGAATTGTGACCGGAAATTGATCGGCAGCCAATGCAGACTGCGGAGTGATGGTGAAACATGGGCATACCTAGGTAAGCCCATGACTGCTCTCGCAGCTGCATTCTGCACGATCTGAAGTTTCCGAACACTTTTCAAAGGTAGCCCCGTGTAGAGAGCATTACAGTAGTCGAACCTCGAGGTGATGAGGGCATGAGTGACTGTGAGCAATGAGTCCCGGTCCAGATAGGGCCGCAACTGGTGCACCAGGCGAACCTGGGCAAACGCCCCCCTCGCCACAGCTGAAAGATTGTTCTCTAATGTGAGCTGTGGATCGAGGAGGACGCCCAAGTTGCGGACCCTCTCTGAGGGGGTCAATAATTTCCCCCCCCCCCCAGGGTAATGGACGGACAGATGGGATTGTCCTTGGGAGGCAAAACCCACAGCCACTCCGTCTTCTCCGGGTTGAGTTTGAGTCTGTTGGCACCCATCCAGGCCCCAACAGCCTCCAGGCACTGGCACATCACTTCCACTGCTTCGTTGACTGGACATGGGGTGGAGATGTAAAGCTGGGTATCATCAGCGTATTGATGATACCTCACGCCATGTCCTTGTATGATCTCACCCAGCGGTTTCATGTAGATATTAAATAGCAGGGGGGAGAGGACCGACCCATGAGGCACCCCACAAGGGAGAGACCTCGGAGCCGACCCCTGACCCCCCACTAACACCGACTGCGACCGGATGGCCTATTAATTTTCCAGGAATCTTGCAAGATTATCAAAATACCAAAAAAGATTCGTTCAAAATAAAATCACATAGAAAGCTGTCAAATTCTTTTCCTAAATAAGGTCACTGGTAGACACAGCATAGAGAACTGGTAGATTTGCTTTGGTTGATGTACTTCCTGACTCTGGGTAAAAATACGCATTGAAGTAAAAATTGGAAGACCATGCTCATTTGAGACAGCAGAAGAATCCCTCCGGAAGGCCCTCGCTCCACAAATTTCCCATAAAGGTTATGCCTGAGAACTCTGGTTTTTCTAACAACTGTAATGTTACTTCAAAGATGTACTCGGAACAGCTGAAAGAGCCTACATACTTAAGATTTTATGTCTCGATTAGTGATGCGTGAAGGTAGAAAGGTTCAGGTTTCAATGTGCATGACTTCTTTTCGAAATTTCTGTTGATACGGTGGGCTGAAAGATTTTCAAAGTGGATGAAAAATGTCTGGAAATCCTGTAGATGCTGCACAAGGCTCCTTAGAAATGGAAGAAAGTTACAAATGTGATATCCAGAGAGATTTGCAACCTTTCAGAGTTAACCTTTTGCAGAGCTCTGCTATAAAACTATGCCTGCTGAGCATAGTGCATGCTGTAATTTGCCACTGCTTTACTCAGCTGATAGCCATTGTCTGTATGCCACACAATCTAAGGCTCTCAAATTGCAGAATTGGGGGAAGAGAGCTATGTGTATTATTCTATTTCCTCTATTACTAGCTTCATTACAAGCCATGCATGAAAAATGAAGATTTTTGAAGATCCCCTTACCAACTATTCACATTAAGAAAAAGTATTTCTAAAGATTGGATGAAGCTCTCACATTTTCTACCACCATTCAAGACCAAGGAGCAACTATATACACTGCTCAAAAAAATTAAGGGAACCCTTAAACAACACAAGATAACTCCAAGTAAATCAAACTTCTGTGAAATCAAACTGTCCACTTAGGAAGCAACACTGATTGACAATCCATTACACATGCTGTTGTGCACATTCAACTTTGTACAGAACAAAGTATTCAATGATACTATTTCATTCATTCAGATCTAGGATGTGTTATTTCAGTGTTCCCTTTATTTCTTTTAGCAGTATACCTTACAAATTTGCAATGGCTTATATTCTGAGTTAGCCTCAAACAGTTTTGGAAAATTGAGTTTGGTGGCAGTCCTATGTGGACTGCAACAAAAATTAAGAGTCATTCATCAGAGTGACCAAAGCAGTTTCTGTGCTGTAGCCAGGTCTAGATAATCTGTTTCATCCAATGGCCATAGGAGATGGAGCACTATCATTTTCTCTACAACCTTTCCCACAAAGAGTAGGTTGGAGACTCATGCCCTTATAACCTTGTGGTTTGGCTATTGAAATACTCTCTACATGGGCCTACCCATGTAGAAACTACATTCGGAAACTACAAATTCTGCACAATTTGTAGTTTCCGAACGCTCTTCAGAGGTAGGCCCATGTAGAGAGTATTTCAGTAGCCAAACCACAAGGTTATAAGGGCATGAGTGATTGTGAGTAGAGAATCCCTGTCCAGATAGGACCGCAACTGGTGCACCAGGTGAACCTAGGCAAACACCCCTCTAGCCACAGCCAAAAGATGATGGTCCAATGTCAGCTGTGGATCGAGGAGGATGCCCAAGTTGTGGACCCTCTCTGAGGGGGTCAAACATTCCCCTCCCCAGGGTAATGGACTGACAGATCGAGGTGTCCTTGGGAGGCAGAACTCACAACCACTCCGTCTTGTCAGGATTGAGTTTGAGCCTGTTAGCATCCATACAGACCCTAACAGCCTCCAGACACCAGCCCATCCCTTCCACTGCTTTATGAATGGACAAGGGGTGGAGATGTATAACTGAGTATCATCAGCATACTTATGACAACTCATCCCATGCCCTCAGATGATCTACTTGATCTCACTTGTGATGAAAAACAATTACAGCCTGGGAAATGTATTTGTTATGGTGTTGGAATGGCACATTAAATAGTCAGGTCCATAGGTCCACAGAAGCTCACTAGGGGGTTTTGGGCCAGTTACTCTCCCAGCCTAATCTACATTATAGGATTCCTTCTATGGGGATTTATAAAAGAGAAGGAAGTGTCAAGCCTGCCATCCTGTAGAAAAGGCAGGATATAATAATAATGATAATGATAATAATAATAATAATAATAATGATAGTGATAGTGATAATGATAATGATAATGATAATAAATAATTTATTAGATTTGTATGCCACCCCTCTCCGAAGACTCATGCTCATATAAATGTAATAAATAAAAATTGAGTCTAACCAGCATTTCTTCATAATTTCCAAGTTTACAATTTTCTAATAAAGGCTGCATGTTTGAACTGAAGTGCATCAAATGTAGCCTATACAAGCTTTAAAAACCTCCCAGCTTTTGAATTCTTATTGGGGTGCTCCATTGGGCTGGATGCAATCATGACATATCCTGCACTATTTATTTTTCCCTTGATATTACTAGCATCATGACAGCGTTGAAAAGGATTCCCACCATGTTTCAGAGTATAAGTCCTACAGTAATAGATTTATGTTTTACTCCACTGGAAAAGAGACCTTCACACCTACTTAACAGCACTCTTTGTCATAACAATAATCATGACAAATTCATTTCAATGCCTCTGTGTGTATGTGGTGGTATTAAGGAGTTGGAAAAAGTTGAGTCATTGCTGATATAAATGTATACCCCTCACAAATCCCATATGTTTAGAGGAAGAATACGGGCCTCCTGGTTTATTTTCAGGCTAATTGTATGTGATTGAGTGGTGGTGACAGCAGTGTTTATGACTAATTATGGCAACTGTGTTTACAAAGCCAATTAAAGTTCTTGGGTCTCCCCAAAGCTTCTTGCTCTGCAGAAATGCCAGGAAATCTATGTTTTAAAAATGATCGCATCTTCTGGTGCCTCAGATAGGAAACAAACCCATTTGATCAAAAGAAATGTCTGGATGACTATTTCATTGCCAAAGTAATAAGCTTTAACATATGACTATTGTTTGAAATGCTATAGTTAATATGACTTTGCATTTCATTTAATTCTTTTTAAAAAACAATCAATAGTAATCTATTTTACAATATACCCTCCAGAGGTGGGTTCCTCCCAGTTGGGACCAGATCACCCGAACCTTTAGTGACCCATTGGTCACATGACAATGGTGTCACAGATCCAGTTCAGTTGGAATTTTTGGTGAATGTTTTACTATTTTGAAGGTTTTCCTTGTTCTGCTGCTTGTAAAGGGGCCCTCTTGCCCACCTCTGAGTTTAAACTGATCTTTATTCCTTCTCCTGAAGCACAGTTGATCAACTGCTCAGGTTGTGTTTCAGGATGATTCCAGATACTGAGCATGCGTGGAAACCAAATTGCACAAGGGAACACACATGCACAAAATGTCACAATGTGAACCAGTAGTGGAGGTAAGTGGAACCCACCCAGATACCCCCCTATTTTACCAAATATTGCCCAAACTATTTTGAGGGATTGCCTTAAAGCACAGGGAGTATCTAAATATATAAAAGCAAAAAAGCATTCACACATTGATCAGGAACTCTTCAGAACCATAAGCCTAAAAACTTGAAATGTGCCACGTATATTCCTCTTGCCTTCTAGAAGCTCACTAAGAAAGGATTTTTCAAAATGACCATTGGAGCATGATTATTTGTTATATTATTATTAACAAGCTCTGATGCCCCCTCCCCACCTGAAAAGAAATCTGATCCAAATGCAAAACACAAGCAGAGGAGTTTTAGTTTCACTTTTGCTTTCACAGCAGCAAGCAACTTCACTGTAGAACAGTTGAGCTAAGCCATGTACTTCCTGTCTCCTTTCTCACACAGCAAATACTGTTTGAGTTTCCAAATGTCCCTCAACTCTCTCACCCACTAACAGGATGCTAGCCAGATGAATATCAATGGATGCTGGTAGGCAGAGACAGATTTTTCCCCTTATATTTCTCCTCAATTCAAACAAATCTGTTTCTTCTACTGTAACACCAGTTAAAGGGAACAGAGGCAAAAAAAAAACCACAGGAAAAGATTTACAGAGGAAAACACAAGTAGGAAAACACAAGTAAGCCTATTTCTCCCATGGCCAGTTCTATGTGGCATGCTCCAGAGTCAGTTCACCTGATAGCCTGGTCATTCTCCAGCCAGAGAGCAAAATCAGGAATGTTCTTTACAGGGAGGTCCATCCGAAGGACAAATTGAAAGTCTATGCTATGCAAATAATGTCTTCATCTGTAACAGAAATGTAGCTTATGATCTCAAACGAAATAATACAGTTCCTTTTTTAACTACTCATTAATTTTCAAGCTACTGTATGTGTGAATTTATCAAGCCCCATCACATTGTTTCATAGTGAAGCACATGTATTTAGCTACGAGACCGCCTTCTGCCGCACGAATCCCAGCAACCGGTTAGGTCCCACAGAATGGGCCTTCTCCGGGTCCCGTCAACAAAACAATGTCGTTTGGCGGGCCCCAGGGGAAGAGCCTTCTCTGTGGTGGCCCCGGCCCTCTGGAACCAACTCCCCCAGGAGATTAGAATTGCCCCCACCCTCCTCGCCTTTCGTAAGCTCCTTAAAACCCACCTCTGCTGTCAAGCATGGGGGAACTGAGATACTTTTTCCCCCTAGGCCTTTACAATTTATGCATGGTATGTTTGTTTGTATGTATGTTTGGTTTTACAAATAAGGGTTTTTAACTGTTTTAGTATTGGATTTACATGCTGTTTTGTACTACTGTTGTTAGCCGCCCCGAGTCTACAGAGAGGGGCGGCATACAAATCCAATTAATAATAATAATAATAATAATAATAATAATAATAATAATAATAATAATAGTAGTAGTAGTAGTAGTAGTAGTAGTAGTACAAAAAAAAAAACCCTTCCTTTACATCTGGTATGCTGTATTTATCCAGATCAAAATGAACAAATGAGAAGAAAAAAAACACTGCACAAATATGAAACTTAATTTTTTTTTCTGTTCTTCCCTCTTCCCTTTCCTTCCCTTCTCTTTCCTTTCTAGCTTTCATGTGCCTCCCAATCTAAAAGGTCATAGGCTAAAAAAGGTATATACGTGATGATCCAGAAAGAAACAAAGTCCACTGGAGACAAAGCAAAACTACATATGTTCATAAAGAAGCACTTGTATGACAGCTCAAAGACATATTTTTTCCCATAACCTATGCTTGGGGTTTCTATCCCCCCCCTTTTTTTAAAAAAAACCCCAAGATAATCAGAAATGTATGTCCCTACAGGGACTTGGTTAGTCGGTGTCTATTGATAAGGAGAATAGGGTGTTATTGTGTTTTTACACATAGATCTTTTGTTCCCAACTTTGTCTCTCTTTACTTTCACGGTCTTCGCTGTGCTTCTTGTGCCTCCCCCCCCCCTCCCTTTAGTTCCAGTGCCTTTTTCTTCGTGTTTTACTGCTAATTGCTAGGCAAGGCAGGCCTGGTGACCCACAGGGAACAGATGGCATTCTGAAAATCTACCAGCAAGGCCCACCTTCAGGCTGCACACAGAAGCAATAAATGCTTCCTTACAATCAACAAAAATTGTGCGCGGGAACACAAATCACGTTTTGTGACTGAGCTACTAATTAGATTTATTCATACATTGCTTCATATAAAATGAAAATTAACTTCCTAAAATTCATGCTTGGCAAACAATGTACATTCTGGCACAGGTGAAGCTGGAATAGTTATGACCATAGGACAGATAAGAAATAATGCTCTAAGACTACTCAGGGAATTAATGGTTAATCAAGATGCCGAGTTTTAGAATTTAAATGTAATCCTCTAAGAATCTAGGGTAGTTGTAGTTATTATTTTCAGTCAGCCTTACAATATTTTAGAATAACAGAATACAGCTTTGGAAGATCGGAGGTCTTCTAGTCCAAGCCCCTGCTCAAGCAGACCCTATACCTGTGATGGCGAAGCCCACACCCCTCCCCCCCCATGCAGGCACACCCCTCCCCCCACACTGCCCCCTGCATATCTGCACAGTACTTTCTAAGAGCCGGGGTGGTGCAGCAGGTAGAGTGATGTACTGCAGGCCACTGAAACTGACTGTAGATCTGTAGGTCAGCGGTTCAAATCTCATCACCGGCTCAAGGCTGACTCAGCCTTCCATCCTTCCCAGGTGGGTAAAATGAGGACCTGGATTGTGGGGGCAATATGCTGGCTGTTTAAAAAAAAATGTTATTGCTAACATGTTGTAAGCCGCCCTGAGTCTAAGGAGAAGGGCGGCATACGGAGAGGGGCGACATACAAATCTAATTAATTAATAAATAAATAAGTAAGTAAGTAGGTAAGTAAGTAAGTAAATAAATAAAGAAATAAATGAATGAATGAATGAATAAACGAACGAATGAACGAACAAACGAACGAACGAATGAATGAATGAATAAGTAAATAAATCCTGCTAGGCAAAAAAAATGTCCAAACGGACAAAACGGAAGTTCAAGAAAATGAACTTCCAGTTTTCCATTGTGCTGTTGTTTGCACTCCACAGGGTTCAGAAAAGCTTCCTGAAGCTCCGGAGTACAAAAAACAGCACAAAAGGGCAACCTGGAAGTTCAGAAAATGCACTTATGGTTTGCCCATTGTGCTGGTTTTTGAACTCTGGGGCTTCAGGAAGCTTCCCTGAACTCTCCAGAGTGCAAAAAACACCACAATGGCAAACTGGACATGCGTATTTCCGAACTTCCATTTTGTCCGTTGGCTGATTTTTTTGCCTCTAGACTTCAGGGAAGCTTCCCTGAAGCGTCCGGAGGGTGAAACGGCCTTTCCAAGGCAAAAATCAGCTGGCCAGTGTGAGCATGTGTGCTGGAGCTGAAACATGGCAAAGTCCCATGTGCTTTCTGATATGGCTCCGCTTGTCACCTGTGGCATGTGAGCCATAGGTTCAGCATCACAGCCCTATACCATTTCAGATAAATGGTTATCCAGTCTCTTCTTATAAACATCCAACGATGAAGTATCCCCAATTTCTGAAGGCAAACTGTTCCATTGGTTGATTGTTCTCACTGTTAGGAAATTTTGCCTAGGTTCTAGGTTGCTTCTCTCCTGTTTTAGTTTCTATCCATTGCTTCTTGCCTTGCCTTCTGGTGCTCTGGAAAATAGGTTGGCCCCTTTCTTTTTTGTGGCAGCTTCTCAAATATTGGGACACTGTTATCATGTCATCCTGGTTCTTCTTTTCACTAGACTACCCATACCCAATTTCTGCAATTGTTCTTAATATGTATCTTCATAGTCTTCAGCCCCCTAATCATTTTGTTGCTCTTTTCTGCACTTTTTCCAGAGTCTCAACATCAAAACTGTATGCTATATTTTACACGTGGTCTTTAAATTTCCTCACCATCTATGTATAGTCATGCATTCATTCACATACAGTTTGAAAATGAAGAACCACTTTAATGGCAGGTTAACAGCAAAGTCTGAAATGCTTCTTTAGAATCATTTTTGAAGCATACAAGATCCTAGTCTATAACTAGAGGTTTGGGTGTTTTTAACTCAGTGGCAAAGTTGAAACAATGCATGCCAAATCCAAGCTTGTTGAAAAATCAAATTGTGTCATGTTATCAATATGGGCTTTCTCTTTTGTAATGGTTAAGTGTGTATGGACAACTTTGAGAATTAGACATGTCTAATACTGAGAAAAGAAAAAGATCTGAAACCAAGCCAAGGAAATTAAGTTTAGAAGGGCATGTGGATTTAATGAAGGGTGAGATTAAGGTGAGAATGTCTCTACCCTTGTCAATCTTTCGGAAAACTCACAAAACATGGTTAGGTCAATAGGGATCTCAAGGAACTGGAGAATTGTTGTGATGGCTACATTTTGTAATGTTGAAGATGTTCTCTTTTCATCTTTCTTAATAATATAGATTTTTTTAAAGGTTATAAAATGTTTTAATGTATTTTTGTATGTTTTTTTATGCACACTGCTCAGAGTCACGTTTTCAATTGAGCAGCTACGAGGAGGAGAGGGAGAGGGGAAAGCCATGGATATTGAAACGGATGTCCAAGTGCTGCCTCTATGTTGGTTGGATTCCCTTGAGTACCATTTGTTGGGGGTCAAGGGAAAGGGAGGGTTTTGCCTTCTCTTTCTGCTCAAGATCCCCATGTACAATTGATGGGCCACTATGTGACACAGAATGATGGACTTGATGGGCTTTGGCCCGATTCAGCAATGGCTCTTTTTAAGTTCTTATGTTCTTATTCAGATCAGTGCATTTTCAAAGCAGACCATATCAAACATATGAAAGATAAATGCAAGCCTATTTGCAGTACGCATGGAGGGACAATTGATAAATGCTATCTGTCAAAACAAATTTCTAATACCAAAGTGATACAGTAAACTCTTATCTGTTGCTTCCATCTGATGGATTGCAGCTTGCTCAGGACTCTCCGCTTGAACATTTGAATGTCTGGTTTTTAGAGGGTTGGGAAATGCTCCATGCATTTCAAAAGATACATACACAATCTGATTAAAGGATTGATGTATGGAAAATTGTTTCATGAAATAATTTAATTTTTACCCCATTTCATCTGCAGCCTTCAAGTGGTTAATAAATGAGACAATCTTTTAAAAAATGGATAATACTTAAGGATGTCAGGGTGGCCTTTCTAGACATCCTGAAACTAAATGACTCTGGGAACTGATAAAACGATTCATGGTTATTGCAAAGGATAATTGACATTGGTGTACAGTTCATGGCTCAAATATGATACCCACATAATTTGCTGCTTCAATCCAGCATGAAATGTTTATTTAGTATACGTATACAATCCAACAGATTGTCAAATTCTTTCTTTCTGATGTCACCCAGGCTACCTGATTTGTTGCTTGTTTATCTTGATGTAATAAATGATTTTTTAGAAAAATTGAAAAATAAGGTTTATATTTTAAAAGGTAATCTATTCTGTTTGAATCAATTCTGAGAGACTGCTGTCCAAAGAACAGAGATAAAACAATTACCATTAAAGAGCAACCCTTAATTAATATCTGTAATCAGCGCTATTTTAAATTGTTATTATAATTGTTTAGCATTATAATATTTAGTGATGCTATAATGGTTATAGTAATAGCAAGGCCATAAATATTTCCTATTTATTAGTAATAGTAATAAAATGAAAATTACACATAAAATGAATGTGTAATTGAAATCTGTAATGCAGTATCTAAGCAAAAGAAAATAAATTAAACCAAACTGGTAAATAATGTCAATTGAATTATTTTAGCTTTAGCAATAACTCTAGCAATAGCACATAGATATATACCACTTCAGAATGCTTTAACTCTTTAACTGGTTTACAGGGTCATCATATTGCACCCAATAATCTGGGTCCTCAACCTCGGAAGGATGGAAAGCTGAGTCAACCTTGAGCTGGTTAGGATTGAACTCCTGGCAGTGGGTAGGGTCAACCTGTAATAATGCCTTCTAACCCCTGCACCATCATGTCTTTTATCAATCAATGCTCTTTATTAATCAATGCATTCTACATAGGAACACATGAGCCTCAAATTTATTTTAGCATTACGGAACAAAACAATCTATTGACTCTGATGTTAGAGCTTCAGTTTTCTCAGAACACCCAGCAAGCTGGATGTCAGGGAGCTGAGTTTTCACTGCAACTCTTGATCATTATTATTTTCCCTGAATGTGTCCTTCTCATGGTATGCAAGCTATGGGATCGAATATATATAGACCAGTTTGAAAACTCATGCAACTACTCTATGCATTAAATTTGGGTCCTTGAATACAATGATTCTCCTACCTGCCCTGCTCAGCCTCTGTCCTTCAAATAGTGAGGCAATCTGGTGACATGAAATCTAGACATCATATCTAGCAAGGAAATGAGTTTAGATAGTGGATGTTCTGGGGCTGAATCAAAATTTGACCTACCGGCTCTGTGGGCGTAGCTTGTTGGCCGTGGCTTGGTGATCATATCACTGGGTGGGTACGTGTGGCCAAGTCAACATCACCTCTTTGCCCTAATGACCTACAAAAAGAAGATATACCAAGTAATATACAAAAACAATAAAAGAAGTGCAAAAATATGTACATAACAGCAATAAGACTCATTGCTCTTATGTAGATATTTGTGTACTTCTTTTATTGTTTTGCGTGTAATAATTGGTATATCTTCTTTTTGAATTCCACCTCCAGGTTGTTTTCCCCAACCTGGTGCTTTCCAATTTGTTATTAAATTACATATCCGAGCACCCTCGTAACTTCGGGGTTAACAGGAGTTTCTGTGTGCCTATTAAAGTAGACAAGAGTTGTCTACTTTGTTAAGAGGTGAGTGATGAACGGGTAAGCGGGCAGCCATGGGCAGGGTCAACCAGGGGTGATTTTTACCAGCTCTACGCTGATCCTACGCAGCTTCTGCTCAGGAAATCTCACACTACTCACAAGAGCCTACAAAACTTTTGCCAGACCCATCCTAGACTACTGCTCATCTGTCTGGAACCCATACCACATCTCAGACATCAACACCCTTGAAAAGGTCCAAAGATATTTCACCAGAAGAGCCCTTCACTCCTCCACTCGAAACAGAATACCCTACGAAAATAGACTAACAATCCTGGGCCTAGAAAGCCTAGAACTACGGCGCCTAAAACACGATATGAGTATTGCCCACAAGATCATATGCTGCAACATCCTACCGGTCAATGACTACTTCAGCTTCAACCGCAACAACACAAGAGCATGCAACAGATTCAAACTTAATACGAACCGCTCCAAACTTGACTGTAAAAAATATGATTTCAACAATCGAGTTATCGAAGCGTGGAACTCATTACCGGACGCAATTGTGTCAACTCCTAACCCCCAACATTTCTCCCTTAGACTCTCCACGATTGACCTCTCCAGGTTCCTAAGAGGCCAGTAAGGGGCGTACATAAGTGCACTGGTGTGCCTTTTGTCCCCTGTCCAATCGTCTTTCCTTTCCTTCACCTATCATATATATTCTCTTCCTTTCATATATCCTCTTCTCTAAGTTCACTTTTACCCTTATATATATTACCACATGTCTATTTTCTTCCTATGTATTTGTGTATTGGATGAATGAATGAATGAATGAATGAATGAATGAATAAATAAACAAACAAACAAACAAATAAATAAATAAATAAATACAAACCAATTCAAATTGTAAACTTCTGTATGCCTCTTAAGAGACAAATTGAAGACATGATCCATTCTAAAGTACAACTTTATACTTGGGGGAAAAACTTTATTTAATTTAAAGAAGCTTGGGACCTTTTGGGTGAGGGCTGTCATAACTTTGAATGGTTGCTAAGGGACCAGATGTAAAGTGAGGATTACCTGTGGCATAATGAAGTGGTGACTTGAGACTTCCCCAGAAGGAAATTGTAAGGAAATTAAAAGATGAAATGCAACTTTCTAAAAATTTACTTCTAGCATGTAAGCTGAGCTATTCCACTAAGCTCATGACTCCCTTTTCTACCTACATCTTTTACTAATGTAGATACATATGGTCTACGAGACAGCAACATTTTAGAAAATGTAATTCTAATACTTTAAAAGATTTTAAATCTGAAATTAACTTTTTTTTTTAACATTGGCACATATATTTTACAAGCATTTAAATTTATCTACTAAAATTTATCATTAAATACAAAACATTAATATTTTGCTTTAATTTTCATTTGCATTTCATGAGAGAGGTTAAGAAAACTGAAATGGACTAAAACTTTCATTTCTGCTAAGTATAAGAACTGACTCCTGTGGTCATATGCCAAACTATTATCCTGTATTGATAACTATTGATACTGAAGTTGGATTTAGTTTCTCTGACAAATATTTGTGAATTTCTGGCACCTCTGGGGTCATTATATATTTTTATGACACATTATTTCCGTATTTTTTCTGTTGTTTTGAATTTCGAGGGTTTCAAAATGGAAATGTTTTTTTTTCATGGATAAGAGGAAAGCTAACAATGTCCAATCTATCCATAGTGATGATAAAAGTAAAGCTACATTAACAAAGTATGATTAATATCACTTAGATTTTAGTAAATGATATGTTTATAGCCCTACCCTATTCTCAGTGAAATCATTACTTTTGCCAAAGGGAGGAATTGTGATATTAGAAAGGTTAGAAGTCTATCCTAACTATGATTGTACTAATAGAGGAAATCTTCAACCATTTTTCTATGACTTGATTCATCACCATCAGATGTAACAAATCTCTCTTACAAATCTCAGGTATCCAAGAATGAAGGGTTACTTTAGTTTATTTTCCTTTCTTCTAGGAACCCACCTCCCAACTAACTGATCAGAGGGCTGAGAAATCCTTAAAGAAAAAGATCTTAAGCTGTAGAGGGAATATGGCTTAAAATGCCCCCTCTCCCTTTCCTTAACAGGAATCTTAGTTACTTTGAGAATTTAATGGAATACATGTTAGAATGTATTTTGTACTGTGACAACTACAGAATTATTCAGCCAGTGTATGGCAGCGTTTAGTTTGCATGATTATAATCTATGTTTCCTTTTAGTTCTGTTTAAACCTTTGAAACCGTTAAGTAGCAAAGTTTTTTTTTCAATTAGAATTTTAAAGATTGTTTTTTAATGTATTATTTATTTATTTATTTATTTATTTATTTATTTATTTATTTATTTATTTATTTATTTATTATTTATTTATTTATTTATTTATTTATTTATTTATTTATTTATTTATTTATTTATTTATTTATTTATTTATTTATTTATTTATTTATTTATTTATTTATTTATTAGATTTGTATGCCGCCCCTCTCCGAAGACTCGGGGCGGATTGTTACTATTGTTTCTTGTTTTTCTGTACATGCTGTAAGCTGCCCCAAGTCCTTGGAGAGGGGCGGCATACAAATCCAATTAAATCTAAAAAAATTTAAAAAATCATCTAAAAAAATCTAAAAAATCTAAAAAATCTAAAAAATCTAAAAAAATCTAAAAAAATCTAAAAAATCTAAAAAATCTAAAAAATCTAAAAAATCTAAAAAATCTAAAAAATCTAAAAAATCTAAAAAATCTAAAAAATCTAAAAAATCTAAAAAATCTAAAAAATCTAAAAAATCTAAAAAATCTAAAAAATCTAAATCTAAATCTAAATCTAAATCTAAATCTAAATCTAAATCTAAATCTAAATCTAAATCTAAATCTAAATCTAAATCTAAATCTAAATCTAAATCTAAATCTAAATCTAAATCTAAATCTAAATCTAAATCTAAATCTAAATCTAAATCTAAATCTAAATCTAAATCTAAATCTAAATCTAAATCTAAATCTAAATCTAAATCTAAATCTAAATCTAAATCTAAATCTAAATCTAAATCTAAATCTAAATCTAAATCTAAATCTAAATCTAAATCTAAATCTAAATCTAAATCTAAATCTAAATCTAAATCTAAATCTAAATCTAAATCTAAATCTAAATCTAAATCTAAATCTAAATCTAAATCTAAATCTAAATCTAAATCTAAATCAAAATCTAAATCTAAATCTAAATCTACTTCTAAATCTAAATCTAAATCTAAATCTACTTCTAAATCTAAATCTAAATCTACTTCTAAATCTAAATCTACTTCTAAATCTAAATCTAAATCTAAATCTAAATCTAAATCTACTAAATCTAAATCTAAATCTAAATCTTGGACAGAGATGAATCCTAGACCTGGAGAAGGCATTTGACTGTGTGCCACACCAACTAATCTGGTATGCCCTCCGGGATCATGGAGTACCTGAACCACTCATTGAGTAGGTCAAAATGCTATATAAGAACACCATCAGCCAAATTCAATGCCTAGGTGGTCTCTCCAACAGATTCCTAGTGACAGTTGGGGTGCATTAAGGCCAGGGATGAGTTCCTCTTACTTTGATAACAGTGCGCTGCGCATGCATCACCATGTTTCCCATGTGTGCACACTTGCTATGTGCACACACGTGCATTCATCCTCTCAAATGATTTTGCTTCTTGCACATGCGCGGGAGCAATATCTCATAAGGGGATGCTTTCATGTACATACTTTTGGCAATTTTTTGCTTCCTACACCTGTGTGGAAGCAAAAAAATCTCACATGTGCAAGTGTCCCCTCGTGAGATTTTGCTTCCATGCATTCGCAGGAACCAAAAAAAGGGGCAAAAATTTGAGGAAAAAAGATAGCATGTGTAACATCCCGGCAAAATCGGTACTGGAGCCGTCGCACACAAATTAAGCAATTGGCAGGCCACTACCAGAGCAGTAGAGTGGACCATACCGGTGGGAACCCAACACTGATTAAGTCTCTGCACTGTCACCACTTCTTGTTTATATTGGTCATGGATGCCATCATATATGACCTGCAGTAGAACGCACCCTGGAGTATGCTCTATGCTGATGATGTTATGCTTGCTTCCACCACTAGAGGCAAACTACAGCAGCAAGTTCAAACACGGAATGTTCACCTCAACCATTTCACACTCTGCCTCAACATCAAGAAAACTGAGTACTTAGAGGCTGTTACCACCCCCTGGAATGCTTCAAATCAATGCAGAAAACCTAAAGAAGGTGAATACCTTTCAGTATCTGGGATCCCATCTCCAAGCAACATCAATTGTGACATCAATTGCAAGGTACAAACAAAGGTGAATGTAGCCTGGGTGCATTGGCAAAAACTCACTGGTGTGTTATATGACAGATGAATGCCAACCCATCTTAAATCTAAGATTTGCAAGACAACCATCTGCACTATTGCACTGTATGGCACTGAATGTTGGACAGCAACAAGAGGGACCAAAAGCTATCTCCATGCCATGGAAATGTGAATGCTCTGTTGGATATCTTCCTTCTTGACTACATCACATGTGATACTATTTGACAGCATTTTGGTGTGGCACTAATTTAAAGAGAAGCTGAGAAAAGGACAGCTCCACTGGTATGGGCATATCTTGAGAGCAGCACCTTCCAGCATTGCCAAGACTGTCTACCAACTAAAAGTCAATGGTTGGCAACCTTGTGGCAACCTTGTGGGCATCCAAAACAGAGATGGCAAGACACTATCAACAAAGATATGCAAACCGCAGGCCTCTGCCCTGGAGACACAGCTGATTGTGCAAAGAAGAGGAGGAAGAAGAGGTAGAGGAGGAGAAACAGAAGAAGAAGAAGAAGAAGAAGAAGAAGAAGAAGAAGAAGAAGAAGAAGAAGAAGAAGAAGAAGAAGAAGAAGAAGAAGAAATGAATACCAGAGAAAGAAAAGAAACATATTTAAATCAAAGACAATTTATGTTTAATCGCAAAGTTTTACTAGGCAAGTTGGGGCGGGAAGAGGAACCTTATTCAGTATTATCTGCAGCAGGTGAAAACGGGAATGTGCAAAATCATTAATATTCAACATCTGTACAACCCGAAGTTGTTTAACTTTGTCTGGAACACAGCCAAGCAAAAATATTTTAAAAGAAGAAAGGAAATGGATAAAATGAAGCCTTATAGCCAGCATTATGTTAAAATGCATGACATAACTTAATGTCAACAGACAGATTCTGTTGTGCCTGATAAAAAGACATGCAATGCAAGTGCTATGCTGTGAATGTAAATGAAGTGTGAACTGACGAATTACACCATTCTGATTAGACATCAAAAATAACATCCTTTATCTGGGTTGCTAATGCTAAGAATATGGCTTGTGCAACAGGAAGGGTTGGAGAAAAATAGAGGAAATACAGTAGAAATACGGTATCATTAAAATTCATGTACAGCATGGCTTATGTATACAACACTAGGCATTGTATTAGAGAAATGATTAGTCAAATGCTGATAAGAAATGTTATGAAACGTAATTTGACAATGTCCACATATTCAAAATATTTCCCTTTTTTAAATTCACCGTTTTGCTTTTAATCTTGGGTTTCCTTTTCCTTCACAGCAGCTGGAAAGGGGGGGAAATAGCTATCAATCCCAGAACATAATAGACTTAAGAGGCTCAGGGCTTGATCCACAAAATTCTGCATTTGCCAATGTGATGAGTTGTAAGGAGAGCTGTTGTGAAACTACAGCTCCCCTTTTGCTGTACATTCAAAATCAAGCGCAGGTGTTACATGCTGCTATTGATGTGATATGGGGTTTTCACTCTGGAAGAAAATTTGCAACAGCTGCTGCATTGTGGAAACAGTTCCATGTCTCTAGAGGCCCAAATGTCGAAGGAGATTTCTGAGAGTCTGCAGTTCATGGTTTAATATATGCATTTAATGAAGAAGCTTCACATGTAAACAGGGATAAAATTATTTAAACAAAAAATGCATTAAAACAAATTAAATTATAAAAAACTTATGCCTTAAAAAAGGTGGAGGGGGCATAATCAATTTGACAAATTCAGTCAGGGTAAAAAGATAATATTATCCTCATTCTAGCCATTGTCTATCCACTGTAAGCTGAAGACAATTTCTGCATATTTCCAGATAATATGGTCATGAGCTTTCTTTTGCCAGTTGGGCCCACAATATTTGCTGATGTCATTGCTCCCTCTTGTTTTAGGTCTCTTTCGTGAATGCTTTTTTATTGGATGGGTTCCCTTCTATGACTGCCTTGGCTCACCTGCCATCAGGTCTTCTTGCTATGTGCCCATTTCCTATTTCAACTCTTTTAGTCTCTTGATGATACAGTATACTTTTGTTTGTTCTCTGATCCATGGGCAGGTCTTTCTAGATAATATAAAAAAATGAAAACAAAACTTGTAAAAGGTAGAACAAAACTTGTAAAAGGTAGAACAAAAGACAGCTCCAGAGCATCAATCACTGCTAAGAATGACCCTGCTGATTTTATGGAATCCGTGAAGCCTTGGATCATTCAACAAACCATGGGACAAGGGCAGTAATGGGCAGCCAAAACTTTTACTGCCACACTATGGGTGTGACTTAATAATCATGTGACTGAGTAGGAGTGGCTTGCCGTCCATGTGGCCAGGTGAGAGTGGCTTGAACAATCATCATCGTTCAAGTGAACTGTTAAGTCCTTGACTTACAACCTTACCAATGGGGTGACAATTTGCTTCGCGTTTCTCACACTCTCCTTCCTGGGTTGCCCCCCCCCCCCCACCTCAGGCTGGGTAGCTAGGTGAACGGGTGCTGCCAAAAGTATGAATGCTGCCAGTGCTGCTTCCACCCACACTTTTTGCTTGCACCACAGGTGGGAGGTGTCCACATGAGGCTGGAGGAGAGCCGGGCAGAAGAGAGGAAAGCTCGTCCGAGGCCAGGAAGGAGGAAAGAGGAAAAAAGCAAGGAACGCAGACACAGCAGCAGCAGGGGGGAAAAGGAGAGCTGAGCCGAAACCAGTAATCCAGGAAGTGACAGCCGCCGATCAGCTGGAGCTGCACACGCATATTAATTTTCACCAGTGGAACTGCATTCCACCCTGTCCTGCCTGCTGCACACCCTGGAAAAGGGGATCCATAAACTCACTGAGATCTTGACTTGATTGGGATAAGACTGATGTGTCAGGGGCTGAGTCATTGTTGTCTCGTGACAGGAATTCTTAATTGTTGCATTGTTCTTATTATTTCTTTCTTGATTTAAGAGGTATTCCAGATTCCTGTGGGTGTTGAGATGACTTTGAAATTGTTTATAATTACATGCATGTTGCAAGGTACAATCACAAGAATAGGATTGTTGATCTCATTGATCATGCAAGTTTCTAAGGAGAAAGGCCATTTTATGACCCAAAAAGCACAACTTTGAGATTGGTCAAACAGTACCTAATTTGCCAGTTTCATGCCTTTTTCTCTGCCACTTTTCCTCAAACCTATATCAGATTTCTAGAAAAGGCATAGCAGTTCACTTGCAAGGAGACACACAAACCATTGCTACTAGGAGTTGTAGTAGTTCACCACCTCCTTCTCCTTCTTTGCAATGTACAAAAGTTTGTAATTTCAGGCTGGAATGATCAGCTAATTGTTATCCAAACTGCCAGCAGCTATATTCCTTCTGAAATAAGCAAATTACATCTGCTATATACAGACAATACTACTGTTAAAGTCTCTTGTTTTGGGATGTATCTGCATGGATGAGCACGCTTATGTGTATATATGGAAAAGTTTGAATTTAATAAGGCTGAGATAAAACTGTTGTATAAAAATCAGATATGAAGTAACAGAGTTGGAGACAAATGTAATAACATTTTATTGTATCTTGCCTATGCTACAAGCAAGAGGTAGGTAGGTAGATAGTATAAGAAAAATGTCTAACAGAAATATAAGACTGAATCAGTATTTATAAGAGCTAGATTATCAGCCTACAGTACTTATTATAAACTATATATTCCTATATGATGATGATGATGATGATGATGATGATAATAATAATAATAATAATAATAATAATTTATTAGATTTGTATGCCATCCGTCTCCTAAGACTCGAAGACTATCTATCATATTTGTATATTTATATATACACACACAATAGAAGATAGAATAATAGAGTAATATCATCCAGGTTTTGTGGTGTTTTGTTTTCTGTGGAAAATGAATTCAAATGGCTCTTTGAGTATCTAAAATTGCTCACTCCTGACCTAAACTAACAACAACAATATGATTTAATATGCCTCCTGCATTCATTTTTATTACCTACATGATATTAACCATTCAATTGTTAAAGTATCCAAGAATTCTAAATCCTTTCCTTGCATACTCCTTGTAGCAGAGGTAGCAGATCATATTGTTGTTGTTGTTGCTGTTGTTTAATTCAAGTTCTACGCCACCCAATCCCAATGGGACTCAGGGCAGCTGAGGATACATATGAATAAAATCCACTTATATCTATCAGTGTAGCTCATATAAGGCATTAAGAAAGAGAAAGAGAGAGAGAAAAGAAAGAAAGAAAGACAGAAAGAAAGAAAGAAGGAAAGAAGAGAAAGAAAGAAAAAGAGATTAAAAAGAGAAAGAAAGAAAGAAGAGAAAGAAAGAAAAAGAGATTAAAAAGAGAAAGAGGAAGGAAGGAAGAAAAAAGACAGAGAAAGAGAAAAAGAAAAGGAAAGAAAAGGAAAGAAAGGAAGGAAGGGAGAGAGAAAAGAAAGAGAGAGGAAGAGAGAGAGAGAGGAAGAAGAAGAAGAAGGAAGCACCACAAACCCTGCCACTAGACATGGCTTCAGAGGACACTTTGAAACGGCACAGCAATTTAGGGTTGGAAGATATCTCGGAGGATCTAGTCCAACCCCATGCTGTAGCAGGAAACCTTATATTGTCTGGATTATTTTGGTGCCTCTAACAGAGAGGAAAATTGGCAGAAAGGAGAAGGAGTTTACTAGGACAAGGCTGACATTCAGAGAAAGGTAGAGATAGTCCTTGACGTATGACCACATGGCCACAATGTGCAAGTTAGGGAAGAACATCTGAAGGTATGTGTAATGTTCTAATGTACAGAAGTAATGGTTAAATGTGTGGCAGAAAGTGGACTCTGGGTGTGTTTTTCCAAATGCAGTAAGTGAGGTATAGTTTTAGAAGAGGTGTGTGTGTGTGTGTGTGTGTGTGTGTACATACACATACAGTATATGTAGTACATAATTATCTTTTTGTGTACCTGTGTGTAATATGAATGTACACATGTGGCATATATATAGCATTAAATAGTATATTTTGGAAGTTCAGTAGTAGTAAATAGACTGGGAAATTGTATTTCATTGATATCTTTGAGGTGATGAGAGGCCAGGCAACTCTTGATGTGACTGATGTCAAGTTGGCCATGCCCACCGAGTCACATGCCCACCCAATCACATGACCAGAACGCAACACCCACCCAGCTACATTACTGCCAAACCCCTCCCACCCAGTCACATGAACATCAAGCCATGCCCACAAAATAAGCCATGCCCACAGAGTGGTAGTAAAAAAAAATGGCAGGACAATCTGTTTCCCACCAGGCCAATTTATTTAAATATTTATTGATTTGTTTAAATAATTTATATGGTTATCCATCTTAGTACAGCGACTCTTGGCAGCATACAAAGACTAAAACCCAACAATTAAAACCATAAACCATAGTATCCTGGATAAAAGACACTTTCCAGTCTTAAAAACATATAACAAAAGGGCCAGCTAGCCTCCTGGACTGATTGCCTGAGGAAACAACCAAGTCTTCAGAGCCTTATAAACAACCAATAGGGTTCTGCAGATGTTCTCTACATAAAACAGAAACAGAGCGTGGTTAAAAAAGGGACTCAACATTTTAATTTTTATATGCTTAAAAAAAAATCTTTTAATGCTTTTTTGTGTGCTGCCCAGAGTCCCTCATTGAGGGTGATGGGCAATTCAGAAATTTGGATTAAAAAAAGAATTGAAAAATTCAAAGAAGTGCTTTGATATTTACTGAATTGAAGTGCCCCTTTGAACATTGGAAAAGCCCAAGTATTTACCCAAATCAGAACCAAATCCTGAGTGAATCTGATAAGTGTGCTGATTTAGAAAAAAATAATATCTAACCTAACCTCCAAATGTAACCTAGATGGAGATTTTTTAAAAAATTATAACCATTGCTTATAAAGGGGAGAGAGCATAACTCATAAATGTAGCTCATACTTTGCATGAAGAAAGTTTATTTTCTAGGGAAGGAACAGAGAGCCTAAATTCTCAAAATTTATCTACTCCCAATCTATATTTTTGTAGCCATCGCTTCCTTTGACCATTCTTGTCAAAAATAAAGCTCACACTACTTAAAGCAAAGCTAAAATATGTAAAATGAACCTAAGAATGTGCAAAGAATAGACTTTAAAATCAGATGAATCTTCCTAAACATCTTCACATCTGAAAGGAAACTTGATTTCTTCATGTAAGCAGTGATGGGCTACCAACATTTTTACTACCACACTGTGGGCGTGGCTTATGCATTTTGTTTCAACATCTTTCAGTGCAAATTGAGTGCTCTGGGGTGGAGCTCCAAATTTTGTTACCGTTCCTGTAGGAGCCCATCACTGCATGTAAGTCACAGAGTCTTTTTCCCTTGTGTTATAGACCTGTGCCCATCATGAGGCACACATCTTCTATTTGCTGTGTAGCCACCTAAATCAAAACATTGTCATACCCCATCATCTTCAATTACAAGAATCAGAGGGGAAGAGTTCAACCCAAGAATCCAAGCAGCCATTGCCATTTGATCTTACTGGAGAATTCTGCAATTTCTGCAATTCTAGCATTCCTTCCTGTGCCTCCCATGTTGCTCTACCAGGAAGTAGTTTATTCTCCAACCGCAAGATTTGCATTTCCTCTTTCTACTTCCTTCTTGAAAATTCAGACAAAAATTGCTACGTTTTCTTGCACCTTGTAAAGAGGAGAAGTGGAGGGGGTGGAGTGCAACCCGCATCTATTATTTTCAATACTCCACACATAAGGAAATCCTTTAACAATAGAACAAAGTCCAAACCAAACAGACAAGAATTGTTTTGAAGGATAGCTCATTTCCTACTGTTGCCTTTGGGCTGTTGATTATTTAACCACTCATTTCATTTTATAAATGGAAACTGAATCATGATTTGCCAGGTTGGAAAGTTATTGAAAATCAGAGTCCATCCGAGTTACTGACAGGGCCATTTCCTGCCTGGACAGGAAGCCTACTCTCAAATGGTACTTTCGGGAGCTCAGAGTGATAAAAAACCTGTTTTACTCCCCCATTGGAAAACTATCCGCATGATGTTTTCAAATTTTACTTGGGGAAAAAAAAAGGAATGTCAGGATGTCGCTTTCCAAACATGGTATTAAAGCAGGAAAAAGGAAAGGTGTAAATACATTTTTTGCTTGTCTAGACAGCATGAAGCTGACTCTAAACACTAATGCAATCTGGATTCTGCAGATCCATTGTGTGCCATATCTTTTACACTACAAGCCACTATCATTACAATGTTATTTGCATGTGTTTATTTTCACTGAATAACCCAAAAGGAGCGAGATAAGAAGCAACCTTCTTTCCAGACCTCCAACTACAAAATGCCACTATTTCAGAAACCGATTATTCCTCTCTCGTACAAATCCTTCCAATTCACCTAATTATCTTGATGAACAATTGCCAGATAAAAACAAACATTTGGGTGGAAAGGAGGGGGAAAAAGACCCCACACTTGCCCTCCTAACCTTTGACCTTTTGAGCCCTCTTCACTAGTATGAGGCAGAGCTGAGCTTTCAAATACATCTTGGGAGCAGAGAGATGCTATCAAAGCTGAAGTGATAGTGATAGAATTTGAGAGCAAAATAGTTGTCTTGAAGGCACCTCTTAGTAATTACATAGAGGATCTGGTTATAACAAATGATTAGAGGCAGTAATCTAAAACAACTGTTCTTAGTATATGTTTGATTATACAGTAGATCTTTGAGCCACCTCATGGCTATATAAATGTAACATCTGTTGGAGACTGATCCCTTGTCATTATAAAAGTATTAATTGAATTGTTGCTTCTCCCAGGATTACATACCAATGGCCTCTTGAATTTTCTCCTCTTCCTTAGAAATCATGGAACTTTCTCCAAAAGTTTATTTGGAGTGGAACTAACCATAAGTATTGAATCTTTTCCTAATCCTTACTCATAAAGGGTTGGGGTGTTTTTTGCCTACCATGGAAAGATTGACCATTCTGTTGTAATATTGTATGGAAATGGCAGCTATGAAATGGATCCCCCTTTCTCACACAGAGCCCAAAGTCAACTGAGAAAGTTTGACTCAAGCCTAGATGGTCAATGACAATTCCATTTAGATGCCTCTATGGGGAAAATAATGGGTTTTGATTTGTTTGATTTTTTTGCCAAGGAAGCCCTGATCCCCACTAGAAGATTCATAAAAAACACATATAACACATAATTATGTGTAACAAGTATTTAGCTAAAAACCTAGGTTATATTTGCTCAAAAGTATAATGTTATTGAGTTCAGGAAAGTTTATTATCTTGCTAAGTCAATAAATGGATGGTTATTTCAAGAATAACGATCGTACATTGTCCTCTCATTGCTTAAAAATGCAGGGGTAATAAAATAATTGAGTTTAAACAATAACATCTAACACCACTGATGGAATTAGAGACAAATCATGGGAGGATGTGAAGATGTCTGACTGCCTTCGCAGTGTTTATTGCTTATATACAGTTTTCCAAGCAGCCAAAGATAGAAGAGAGCAACAGCATTTTCATTAGTGGATTCTCTCCCATAAATCTCCCCACCACCAACACCAATTTTAATGAGCATCCCGTTGTTGCAACCTAGATGAGATCAGGTACCAGCCAGGGATACTGTCTTAGATCATTCTGGGCATGTGAACTAAGTGAGATCATTCAGGAGCAAAGGGCCCACTTAGAGCAGGGAGTTTTCTCACTAACAAACACACACACCCTTTGTTGTATCCTGTAATGGCTACCTTGTATCATCGAATTGGTTTGTTCCTCTTTTCTAACGCTGCCTGAGCCAAATAAGGAAGTCGCTCCTGATTGGCTCAGGCGCGCCTGGCTATTGCTTTGGCGGGAACCGCAAATGTATAAAAGAAGCGGTTTCTCCCATGCAAAGCCAGACGGTACAGCTGAAAGTCACTTTTACTTACTGAGCTGAATAAACGTACCGTTCTCACTCACCCTGTGTGTCTGGTCTACTTCACTGGCGACGACGGACGAAAAGAACATGCGTGCAAGATGAATAACATCCAGATCGGCCGGGCTCCAGAGTTCTTCGATCCCGAGAAGACTTCCTGGGACGACTACCTGGCCAACTTCGAAATATTCCTCGAGGCAGCGGGAATACGGGACGCCGACCAAAAATGGGCAATCTTCCTCAATTACTGCGGTCCAGAAATCCGCGCTCTCGCCCAGACTCTCACCGACCCGCTGCCAGCAAGAACCGTCGCTTGGGACGTCCTACAAGCCAAGCTCGCGAGCCATTTCAAGCTGACAAAACCGGCCATGGTTTTCCGGCACCAATTCTCCAGAATGGCGCAACGCGAGGCGGAATCAATAAACCAGTTTGCAACGCGACTTCGCACGGTGCTAGCTCAATGCAAATTTGACAACCCGGAAGCTCGCCTCACCGATGCCTTAGTTTTCGGCATGAAAAACGCCGCAGTCAGAAACAAACTCCTCGCCGAGGACAACCCGTCTCTACAAACCGTGATCAAGCTAGCGCAAACCGCAGAGGTCGCCGACGCCGCTGCCAAGGAGCTGAAAGAGCACGAAAGGCGAGAAGTCATCACCAAGATCGACTCCACATCTTCCCGCGCCGAGGACCCAGACGGCCTCAGCCCACCAGCTCGCAACGAAGACAACTGTTTCCTGCTACAAGATCAACAGAGACAGCAGAGACCGCCTCACTCTGCCGCCCCCTGCGCCGGCTGCCGAGGGAACCACCAGCGACAACGTTGCCCCTTCCGGGACGCCATATGCCGCCGTTGCAACCGACGGGGCCCCATCGCTGAGGCCTGCAGAGCATCTGCACCGGAGGACACCTTCTCCACGCCGCGAAACCAACGATCTCAAAATCAACCCCGAGAAAACCGACCTTTCCGCTTTTCGGGCCGAAGAAATTACTCAGCCGCTAACCGCGACTACTCAAGAGGTAACACTCTATTTTCCGTGAATAACACGGCAACAAAGAATGGGGGCAAAATTGTAATTTCACTATTGCTTAACAACAAGCCATGTTCTATGGAACTGGATACGGGGTCTAAATACACCATCATGCCATGGGAAAAGCTCAAATTGTACATGCCTAACCTGGCTAAAAATGAGCTATTGCAAACCTCACTGATAATCAGAGATTTTCAAGGGGGAATAATCTCTGTCTTGGGCATTGTGAATGTACCTATTGTATTTAAGAATGCTAAATGTACCCTGCCTATGGTTGTTGTTACAGGGGCTAAGCACTCTCTCCTGGGTTTGGCTTGGATAGAACCTTTGGGAATTGAAGTTTCTGGTATTTGTACTGTTAACTGTGATAACATGCCTAACTTTGTGCAAGAGTTCCCTGAAGTGTTTAGCCCCACCTTGGGATCATATAAAGGGCCCCCTATCTCGTTTTCTATTGACCCCAAGGTCCCGCCTGTCCGGCTCAAACCTCGCAGGGTACCCCTTCCACTCCTCCCCAAACTAGACCTGCATCTGGATAAGCTAATAAGCCAAGGCATTTTAGTCCCTGTGGAACAGGGGCCATGGGAGACACCCATAGTCACCCCTCTTAAGCCAGATGGCTCCTTAAGGGTTTGCGCTGACTACAAATCTACCTTAAACAAAGCTCTCCAACACCACCCTTACCCCATTCCAGTGGTACAACAACTCCTGCACTCTCTGGGGGAAGGAAAAAGGTTTGCAAAGATTGACCTCGCGCAGGCTTACCAGCAGCTTCCTGTCGATGAAGCAACAGCAAACGCGCAAACGATTGTGACCCACAGGGGTGCTTTCAAATGTACCAGATTACAGTTTGGAGTGAGCATAGCCCCAGGGATATTCCAAAGCATAATGGAACGATTGTTATCAGGGATAAATGGGGCCATTCCTTATTTTGATGACATCTTAATTGCAGGAGAGAACCAAGAGCAACTCAACAAAAGGATAAGGGAAGTACTTAAGAGAATTCAGGACAAAGGATTAAGAATTAAGCCTGATAAATGCGTTTGGGGAACCAACAGTGTAGAATTCCTAGGCTATAAAATTGATAAGGAAGGTATCCACCCCACAACCGAGAAACTGAGAGCAATTAGTGAAGCCCCAGAACCACAAAGTAAAACTGAATTACAAGCTTTTTTAGGCCTCCTTAATTTTTACTCCGTTTTTTTAAAATAGAAGGCAACAGCAGCAGAGCCTCTACACCGTTTACTCCAGAAGGAAACTCCTTGGACATGGGGGAAAACTGAGCGCGAAGCCTTTGTACAAATAAAACAGTTATTAACTTCCAAAAGTGTGGTAGTCCAGTATAGCACTTCGCTACCCATTAGGCTCACGTGCGATGCTTCCCCGTACGGCGTGGGAGGAGTTTTGGCCCACGTGTTACCAAATAATACAGAGGCACCAATTGCTTTCTTCTCCAGGACGATGACCAGTACTGAGAGAAATTATAGCCAGCTAGATAAGGAGGCTCTAGCTTTAGTGGCAGGGGTGAAAAAGTTTCATAATTACCTTTTTGGAAGGGGTTTTGAATTGGTTACCAACCACAAGCCGCTACTAGGTCTTTTAGCCCCCAACAAGCCTACTCCCCCATTTATGTCCCCAAGGTTAATCAGATGGGCCCTTTTCCTCTCTGGATACCAGTACGAGCTCATCCATAAAGGGGGTAAATCCATCAACCATGCAGATGGTCTCAGTAGATGCCCAATGCCAGAGTTAGTGGTAGACCCTGCCCCATCTGCTGATGTGTTAATGATAGAACTTGAAGACAACCCACTAACCACTGCAAAGGAGGTGGCTGCACACACGCAGCAAGACCCAATACTAAAACAAGTGGTAAATTGTGTACTCAAGGGTTGGCAAAATGATTCTGTAAAACCTGAACTGTGTGATTTCAAAACCAAAAGACTTGAACTGTCATATGTAAAAGGTTGTCTATTGTGGGGGGACAGAGTGATTATTCCTAAAAGCCTAAGGGTAAAGGTACTTGAAATGTTACATGTGGGCCATCCTGGGATTGTTAGGATGAAGGGCCTAGCTAGAGGGCATTTATGGTGGCCAGGTTTGGATGCTGATATTGAAGGCTGGGTAGCCAAATGTGATCCATGTCAAGAATCACGGCCCAATCCCCCCAAAACAACTTCAGCAGAGTGGGAGCAGCCTGCAGGGCCATGGTCTAGAGTCCATATTGATTTTTCAGGCCCACTGGGATCACAATATTTTCTGATAGTGGTCGATGCATTCTCCAAATGGGTGGAAATTATAGCAATGAGCAACATAACCACGAGTGCCACCATCAAGGTACTACGCAGACTGTTCGCTACCCATGGTTGCCCTGATCTCCTAGTGTCTGACAACAGGCCACAATTAATGGCCAGACAGTTTGAATTGTTCCTGGACAGTCTGGGAATCAGACACGCACTCATCTCGCCTTACTCGCCCTGGGCTAATGGCTTGGCAGAACGTTATGTTCGTGTGGCTAAAGAAGCATTGCGCAGGTCAGGCCCTGGAGATGTGCAACAGAATTTAGACCAGTTCTTGCTAACCCAGCACATCACCCCAAATTCTCACACGCACGTAAGCCCTGCAGAGTTACTAATGGGGAGGAAATTAAGGTCCCCACTGGATAGGTTACACCCAAGGTTTTGTACTAATAATCCTATATATGTAAACCCTGAAAGAGAAATGTATTTGGGACAGAATGTATTTGTAAAAAAATTTGATGGAGGTGTAAACTGGAGGAAGGGAATTATTGTTAAACAAAATGCTCCAAAGACATATATGGTGAAACTAGAGGATGGTCGATTGTGGAAACGACACATTGACCACGTTCGGAAACGCACGGAAAACCCTTTGCAGCAATCCGCTGACACAGACTCTCCCATTTCTACAGACTTTAACACGCAACCCGATTTAATGGACATTCAAATGGACTTATCGGGTCGGGGAGAGTCGTCCAGCGATGCCGAGCCATCTTCCTCCTCCGAAGCCATCGTTGGGCCTGCCAGGCCGAGTCAACAGACCGAGGCCCCAAGCAGGCCTCAGCCGTGCCGGGAGAGCTACAGCGAGCCGTCCTCCACCATCGATAGCGAGGAATTAACTGGACTGCGCAGGTCGGAGCGAGCCTCGCGAAGACCCAACAGATTGGACGATTTTGTCACGTGGCTTTCGTGATGGATGTCTCCAACTAAGGAGGGAGGGGTGTTGTATCCTGTAATGGCTACCTTGTATCATCGAATTGGTTTGTTCCTCTTTTCTAACGCTGCCTGAGCCAAATAAGGAAGTCGCTCCTGATTGGCTCAGGCGCGCCTGGCTATTGCTTTGGCGGGAACCGCAAATGTATAAAAGAAGCGGTTTCTCCCATGCAAAGTCAGACGGTACAGCTGAAAGTCACTTTTACTTACTGAGCTGAATAAACGTACCGTTCTCACTCACCCTGTGTGTCTGGTCTACTTCACCCTTTCCATAGAGACTCATCCCTACACCATCCCTCAAAAATAACCATTAGACTAGAGGTCACCAACTGGTGGTCTGTGAGAAAATTTTGGTGGTCCGCAAAAAAATTATTTGCATCATTTTATATTGCACTAAATACTATTTATCTTTTTAAAAAATCATATTAGTGGTTTATGAGATTTAAAATTATGAATTTAATAATACCTGAGGTCCAAAAGGTTAGCGATCCCTGCATTAGACTACCCTGGAAATGTCTTGAAGAATTGTCCCTGCTTTTTATGTCAATTTATTTAATTGGCAGGAAAATAAACTTTCTTGTACTCAATATGTTTTTGCTTTTGAACACACACCTGGGATTGCACCCAGGTGTCAATTTTATTAATGAATAATAAAGGAGACTTTTAAAATATTACTTAAATGCTCTTTTGTGGAATGTGAAGATTAGTGAAGTACAAATAATCTTCAGTTTACACAACCACAATGCCCAAAATTTATGTTGCAAAGTGAAATATTTGTTAAGTGAGTTTTGCCCCGTTTTACAATTTTTCTTGCCACAGTTCCTGCCATCGCTCCTACTTCCTCAGGAGTCACAGATTCAAATTCATCCCACACAATGGGACTAAGACCTGCCCCTGTCATTTCAGTCAAAATTACCCAGACTCCTGGTCCATCTGAACCTTAGCGACTTTATCTGACAGATACTGCACAAATTCCTCAGCTCTACCCAGCAAGGGCTACTCTGTACCCTCTACATTAAGGAGGGAACAAGACACCCCAAAAGGGGCGACTGGGTATGAATCAGCGGATGCAATGCGTGGAAAAATATGAGCATTTTGCCATCCATATCACTACTAAATTAGTTCTAATAAATGCTCTCAGAAGTGTTTAGTTAGATTTGGAGTTACTGGTCCTCCAGTGTCACTCTACTTGTTTCTTCTGGTGCTTCATCTCCTGGAGCTCCTTAGTAAACCTGGATCCACCACCATGGAGAGGTTGCAAAGGCACAATCTGGTCCAGTGCCCAAGATGCCGCCTTATTCCAGGCAGCCACTAGGGACTCAGCCGGCTTGTGCACAAGGGAGCCAGGTATCTCCCCAAGCTCCTTCTGGAACCCTTCAGGGTCTATTAGGCGTCTGGGGCAAAACCATTTAATTGATTTGGCTCCCTGTGGTGGGAGAGTAGTGCCTTAAAGTCTAATCTCAGCAGGAAATGATCTGACCATGACAAAGGAGCAACAATTATACCCCTTAATTCCAGATCATATCTCCACTGCCCCGAGAGGAATAACAGGTCAAATGTGTCCCCTCCCATGAGTCGGATCCTGAACTACTTGGGTCAGGTCCATGGTTGTCATAGAAGCCATGAACTTTGGAGTCGCATCTGAGGATTTGCCAAGTGATGGCAAGTCAAAGTCTCCCAGTACCATAAGCCAGGGGAACTCTACCGCTGGCTACCATTAATTGCCACTCCTCTACCCCTTCCTTGGAGTCATGGCTGATGCAATACTTGAAACCCATCTAGACACATCTCAAAGAGGGGGACACCTTCCCCCTGGCCCAGCCAGTTCTCAGTTATGCATGTTAGGTCAGCTCCCTCCTCCAAGATTAAGGGGAACCTTGTTAACAATAATCCTGACATTAAACAGCAGCAGCTTGAGCCCAGGGCCCTGACGTCCCAAGTCACCAAGTATACAAGATGAGCCAGTGAACCAGAACCAAAGGGGCTGGAACAAGTAATTGCTTTGAAACAGTGACTCCAATTCACCATGAGCGGCCTACCCCACAGCTCCAGCTCTATCTACCTTTCCCAGTTATAACTGCAAAACCCTGGCTCTCCATCTTCCCAGAGGTCTCCTCCCTCCCACTCCTCCCACCTTTCCCCTGCAGACAAAACCCATCCATACCAGGCCGAGGATCATAACTGAGCCCCCATCTGCTTCTCTTTGCACACTCAGCAGAGGGGGCTCCATTTCTTGCTGCTGGGTCTCTCATTCCTCCTCAGTTCTTTTTATCTTTATCCAAACTTTTTGTCTTTATTGACAATTGTTAAACCTGGGTTACTATGTGTTGTTGCTTTATTTGTTTTTGTAGTTGCTATTATTAACTGCTGATAGTTGTTGTTGCCCTGCTTTTTGTTTCTAGGTTTCATGAGCCAGGGTGGCGCAGCAGGTAGAGTGTGTCCTGCAGGCCACTGAAGCTGACTTCTAGATCTGAAGGTCAGCGGTTCAAATCTTATCACTGGCTCAAGGTTGACTCAGCCTTCCATCCTTCCGAGGTGGGTAAAATGTGGGGGCAATATGCTGGCTCGGTTAAAAAGTGCTATTGCTAACATGTTGTAAGCCGCCCTGAGTCTAAGGAGAAGGGCGGCATAAAAATTGAATAAATAAATAAATAAATGAATGAATGAATGAATAAATAAATAAATAAATAAATAAATAAATTGTTTTAATTGAGCCACCATGTAAATTTTTTAAATAAATAAATAAATGACATAAATAAATAAGATAATGATCCTTGGAATGTCATTTTAATATTATTGTGGCTCATTACAAACAAGAATTTCTTCTTATGGAACCTCCTTGTGGAGGTAGTTTTTAAACTGATTTAGTTTTAATCTTCGATTTCTACTGTCTTATTTTATGTATTATCTTTATGTTGTAAGCCGCCCTTAGTCTCTGGAGAAGGGCGGCCTAGAATTGGAAAAGTAAATAAGTAAATAAGTAAGTAAATAAGTAAATAAGTAAATAAGTAAATAAATAAATAAGTAAATAAGTAAATAAGTAAATAAGTAAGTAAGTAAGTAAATAAGTAAATAAGTAAATAAGTAAATAAGTAAATAAGTAAATAAGTAAATAAGTAAATAATAATTTAATAATAATAATAATAATTTATAATAATAATGATTTATTAGATTTGTATGCTGCCCCTCTCCAGAGACTCGGGGTGGCTCACAATAATAATAATAATAATAATAATAATAATATGACAATGTAACAAATCTAATTTTATTTTTTTTAAGCATCTAAAAACCCATCATTTAAAAACTGTTCAACACAAGCATACCATACATAAAACTATATAAGCCTGGGGAAAATGTCTCAATTCCTCCATGCCTGGCGATACAGGTGGGTCTTAAGTAATTTGCGAAAGACAAGGAGGGTGTGGGCAGTTCTGATCTCTGGGGGGAGTTGATTCCAGAGGTCCAGGCCACCACAGAGAAGGCTCTTCCCCTGGGGCCCGCCAGATGACATTGTTTAGTCAACAGGACCTGGAGAAGCCAACTCTGTGGGACCTTATCGGCCGCTGGGATTAGTGCGGCAGAAGATGGTTCTGGAGGTATTCTGATCTGATGCCATGTAGGGCTTTATAGGTCATTACCAACACTTTGAATTACGACTGGAAACTGATCAGCAGCCAGTGCAAAGCCACGGAGTGTTGGAGAGACGTGGGCGAATCTAGGTAACCCCACGACAGCTCTCACGGCTGCATTCTGCATGATCTGAAGTTTCCGAACACTTTTCAAAGGTAGCCCCATGTAGAGAACATTGCAGTAGTCGAAACTCGAGGTGATGAGGGCATGAGCGACTGTGAGCAATGACTCTGTCCAAATAGGGCCACAACTGGTACACCAGGCAAACCTGGGCAAACGTCCCCCTCGCCACAGCCGAAAGATGATGTTCCAATGTCAGCTGTGGATCGAGGAGGATGCCCAAGTTGCAGATTCTCTCTGAGGGGGACAATAATTCCCCCCCCCCAGGGTAATGGATGGACAGATGGGATTGTCCTTGGGAGGCAAAACCCACAGCCACTCTGTCTTGTCAGGGTAGAGTTTGAGTTTGTTGACACCCATCCAGACCCCAACAGCCTCCAGGCACTGGCACATCACTTCCACTGCTTTGCTGATTGTAAATAAGTAAATAATTAAATAAGTGAATAAGTGAATAAGTGAATAAGTGAATAAGTAAATAAGTAAATAAGTAAATAAGTAAATAAGTAAATAAGTAAATAAATAAATAAGTAAATAAGTAAATAAGTAAATAAGTAAATAAGTAAATAAGTAAATAAGTAAATAAGTAAATAAGTAAATAGTGAAGGAACAGGTAAAATAATTTATTTGCATTATAATCAATTTTCTGTGTTACAACTGACCCGATTCTGCATTAAATCTGGCATAGAACATACAAAGAGTTGGGTGCAGATCTGCTCAAAAGGTTGCTTCAAAATTAGAGAGATAAAGACCTCAGTATTAATTATTTTTAATTCATCCATTAACTACTTTTATATTGAATCAGATCTATATATATCTCAGTAGCCAAAGAAGGTTCCATGTCTCTCTTTTTGTATACCTAAAAGTGGAGATCATGTGTTATTCTTCAGGAAGAATTTTTATATCACTTTACAATTACTCCCCAGACATTTAGTTTCCTTCTCCATTTCCATTCTGCCTCTCTTATATTCCACAGTATAACACAACTGTAAAGGGAACGAGATATCCATCAGAGGAGATAGTCCCACAATGTGGGGCAAAACTATTTTGCACCTGATGATTGTTCCTTGGAGCTGTGGCAAGAAACACCAAGGCTATGGAAGTATAAAATCTCTTGTTTGTACTAGAAAATCAGTATTTTCAGTGGCTAACCCAAACCGATACTTTATGTCTCACTGATTTAATATAACAGATAAATCTTGACTACAGCAGCAGGGTGACTATTGATTGGCCATAAGAAAGGATGTGGTTGATGAACTCATTTCCTTGGGACATTCAAGAATTCATTGGTGCATACTAAGTTTGGGAAGGACAGAACAGAAGACATCTTTTTAGAGATGTTATTATACATTTGTGGAAAACCTTGCAGAGAAGGGACTAAGCTACTGACTTACAAAAGCTTGACTTTTAGTGTGGCTAATATCCTCCAGCTACGTATCTTGGTGATACAGGCTTAAGCATGGAGTGTGACACCAGATACTTGCTAGAACATGTGCAGAAGTACTTTTATCTCTCCGGTTTTAGAAGTTTGTTGTCAAGTAGAGAAGGGATTAGTTTCACATATCAAAAACAGATGTGGGCTAGGAGCAAAGTCTGAGATTTAAATTCCTTCTCCTTCCCACCCGCCCTTCCATTTGAAATGCACCTCCTATAAAAGAATCAAGGTGAAGCATTTCAAGCAATATCCAATCTTGCGTCGCTGTGTAATATCCAAGACTCTCGTTCCGCAGACACCCAAACGGAAGGCTGATCATTGCTTTCACCCCAATGAAAAAAAAGGGGGGGAACCAAGCCAATAGAAGGGAAAAGGCAGCTGGATGGAGAGCAACGATGCTGAACTTTCAGCGGGGAACGCAACTATAAAACATTTCCTGCAGCTTCAATGTTTTGAAGCATCAGCTGATCCTTTCCTAGTTCCTACTTGACACCAATTAATCTCTCTTCTTCAGCTTATTATCCCCTGCAGCCTTGCTTGATACTCTTTCCCTTTATATTCCAAGCAGAGATGGAGGGCATAGAAACCGCTAGGTGATTCAACTCTACTTTTTAAGTCCCACTTTTGGGCTTCATCATCTAGCATTTCCTTTCTCTCACCACCCCACTGCTTTTATAATTGGCCAGCCCCACCCCATCCCTATTCCTACAGCACCATTTCATTTCTCGTTTCTTGTCTGCCCATCTGAAATCAAAAACGTCGGTGCTGACAGAGTGGGTGGGATGCTACCCTATCACTGCCTGTCACTTCAGCCAGCAGCCAATTCTTCTTCACTGCACCAATGCTTGAAAATAATACTGCAATTGAATGGAGCTACAGTAGCTTTCTTGGGTGTTAGCGGCCATTTTGGAGTTAGAAACAAATTGCAAAAGCTTAAAATCAATACAGCCTCCTCAATAACTTTTAACAATAAAAAGACTGATACGCACGCTCTTCGTTCTGTAATGCCTCATCGTTTCTAACTTTCCCCCTTTCATAATCCAGAGTTTAGAGTACATGAGATTCCTTGTTTCCTCTTTTCATCCTCACTTCCTCATATTTTGGGTTGTTTTTTTCCCCTCTCATAATTTATAGCAATAGCATTTATTTATTATTTATTTATTGGATTTGTATGCTGCCCCTCTCCACAGACTCGGGGTGGCTAACAACAGCAATAGAACAGCATATAATAATAATCCAATACTAAAACAGTTAAAAACCCTTATTATAAAACCAAACATATGTACAGACATACCATGCATAAAATTGTAAAGGCCTAGGGGGAAAGAGTATCTCAATTCCCCCATGCCTGGCGGCAGAGGTGGATTTTAAGCAGCTTACAAAAGGCAAGGAGGGTGGGGGCAATTCTAATCTCTGGGAGGAGTTGGTTCCAGAGGGCCGGGGCCGCCACAGAGAAGGCTCTTCCCCTGGGTCCCGCCAAGCGACATTGTTTAGTTGACGGGACCCGGAGAAGACCCACTCTGTGGGACCTAACTGGTCACTGGGATTCATGCAGCAGAAGGCGGTCCTTGAGATAATCTGGTCCGGTGCCATGAAGGGCTTTATAGGTCATAACCAACACTTTGAATTGCGACCGGAAACTGATCGGCAACCAATACAGACTGCGGAGTGTTGGTGTTAGGTTTATATACTGCTTCACAATGCTTTACAGCCCTCTTTAAGCGGTTTACAGACAGTAAGCTGCCCTGAATCCTCAGAGAGAGGTGGCATATAAATCCAATAAATGAATGAATGAATGAATGAATGAACAACAAACAAACAAACAAAAACAGACAAACATATTGCCCCCAACAATCTGGAACCTCATTTTACCCACCTTGGAAAGATGGAAGACTGAGTCAACCTTGAGCCTACTGAGATTTGATCTGCCAAACTGCTGTTAGCTGGTGATCAGCAGAAGTAGCTTGCAGTACTGCACTCTAACCACTGTACCACAGAGCCTCTTTTTGGGTTGGTATTTTTTCTCCCTTGTTCTCTCTTTTTGTTTTCCTTTTCTCATATTTTGGGTTGGGTTTTTTTTCATTTTTTGTGAGGAGGAATGTTATGCCATCAACTCAGTGTTGAATCCTACCAACTGCCTGGATAAATCCCTAGAGTTTTCTTGGTAAGATTTTGGAAGTGGTTTTTCCTTATCCGCCTCCTAGCATTCTAAGGAGGAACCAGCCCAAGGTCTCTTAGCTGGCTTGGTGCCTATGATGGGACGCAAACTCACAGTCTCATCACTTTCTAAACTGACGTCTTAACTGTTAGAACAAACTAATTCTCCATATGTAGGTAGTAACCCCAAAACCTATGCAGTTTCCTGGAGAATTGATACCTCAAATGTAACAATAAAAACTGCTAATAAAATTTTAAATACAATTTTTTACACAAGTAAATATATTAAAGTAGAAAAGCCTAGCGTAAAATGAAAACAACAACTTACTTAAAAGTTCTGGCTCAGAATAAAATTGAGTTTAACTGTCATAAATAAGACAATAAATACAGAGTCCTTTGAAAAAACCTATCCATCACTAGAGGTGTCATCAAAGCAACCTAAGCGGAGGTGTTTTGTTTTTTTGCACAAACCAGTTGCAATGTCACTCTGCATTCCTTTGACAGTCTGAGCTGACAGAACTAAAAGAAAAGCAACATTTTGTTTTCTTTGTTTCTTGTATCTTATTGTGTGTGCTGTGCCTCATTTGGATGGGAAAAGTATACCAATGGAAGCAAAGGCAAACCAAAATGTTCATAACAATGGGAACAAATATGATTCATGTCGACAGCAATGTAAATATTGTCAATATTGTTGTTTATTTACTTATTTACTTATTTACTTATTTACTTATTTACTTACTTACTTACTTACTTACTTACTTACTTACTTACTTACTTACTTACTTACTTACTTACTTACTTACTTACTTACTTACTTATTTAGTATGCCGCCCAACTCCCTAGAGACTCTGGGCAGCTTACAACCAAGAAAAATAAAACATACAGGGTGTTGTGGTTGGCTCTAGTATTGAAATCTCTAACCAAACAATTTAAAAACAGTTTAAAACCAACAGTTAAAAACCATTCATGCCCTTTGTGGCCAGATCCCAATGGTAATAACACCATCATCATGATCATTTCAGCTTTTATTCTATTGATCCATCTCTGGACCCCTTGAGGCATATCAAAGATCTGGGACTTGTGGATTGTTCACTCCCAATTTTGTTTATTTGTTTGTCAACAAGTGCAAGGAAACAGAACACATGAAACAATGGCACAAATAAAGGGATAAAAAGAAGCCATAAACACATAAAGTGATTACATACAGTTGGTCAGGGACTATTTTTTAAAATTATTTATTTATTTAGGTGGACTTACCTGAATGTCGTTTCTCCCTTCTAATCCAGGAGGTGAAATGATCTCAAGACAGCAGTATTGAGCAGATCAAAACCCATTGCGAAAAAATTATTTGAAAACTTTTTTTATTGTTTCCTCCATATATCAAATATTTACATCACCATAGACAAAATATAATAAAATATCACCACAAGTACATTGCTTTGGCTTCAATCAATACTATTACTATCAGTATCTGCCAGTCTGAACTTCCATTGTCTTTTCACTTGCCTCTCCTCTTTAGAAGTTTAGAATTCCAAATTCCAATAGGCAAATTTCAAAGAAGACCAATTAGATAGCTAGAAAGAATCAAATGATGGGCAATTCGCTACTTTTCAAAGCCGCTGAAATGCCACGTCGCACAGATAGCTGCCTTCTTCAATCTCAGGCCATTTTAGCTCTGTCCAGCAACCAAGCACAGAAACAAAAGTGTAAAATCCGATTCAGGCACTCTCCACTTAACACCGTAGACAGGAAATCCCTTTTTTCCCTCTGTAAGTAACTCCTCCAATTCTCTTTCCAGATGTAATCATTCGGCTACCATCCCAGCGTTGCATGGCTCTGCAGCTGTGTCAGCCCAGGCATGGCTGCCTGTCCAGCTTCACCACAGCCAGTGCAAGACAAGCCAGTTCACCCGGCGGGGCATGCTGGCCACTGCCAGGCCCCTGGCAGCATCCCATTTGTCCCTCTCCCTGCAGGAGAGATCCAGTCTGGTCCAAGAGAACCAGAACCCCCAGGCAATGGGAACTCGGGGACATTCCCAGGAGAGAGGAAATAATCCCCGGTGCTGCTGCTATGAGACCTCGCTCCTTCCTCCAAACAAACATTAATTGTTAGCTTGTTTATATATTGCAAACCCATCTATTTTGTACATAGTACTAACATAGTATGTATGTATGTATGTATGTATGTATGTATGTATGTATGTATGTAGTGAAGGGCTACCAAAATTTTTACTACCACACTGTGGCTGTGGCTTTTGCAGGATGCACTGCATTTTCTTTCAACATCTTTCAGTGAAAAATTGTGTGCTCTGGGGTGGAGCTCCATTTTCACTACCCCACTGCATTTCCCCCCGTCCAGACAGCAGCCCATCCCTGTATGTATGTATGTATGTATGTATGTATGTATGTATGTATGCATGCATGCATGCATGCATGCATACTGTCGTCCTGCCTATTAACCATATATGCAGAGCACATCACGAGAAAGGTAGGACTAGATGAATCACAAATTGGAATTAAGATTGCCAAAATGATATCTACAACTTCAGACATGCAGATGACACCACTCTAATGGCAGAAAGTGAAGACGAACTAAAGACTCTCCTGATGTGGGTGAAGAAGGAGAGTGCAAAAGTTAGCTTGAAACTCAACATTAAGAAAATGAAGATCATGGCATCTGGCCCTCTCAATTCCTGGTAAATAGAAGGGGAAGAAATGGAGGTAATGGTTGTTTTTATTTTCCTGGGCTACAAGATCACCGCAGATGGGGATGCAGCCAAGAAATTAAAAGAGAATTGCTCCTAGACATCATCACACTGCCAACAAAAGTGTGTATAGTCAAGGCTATGATTTTCCCACTTCCAATGTATAGTAGTGAAAATTGGACCATAAGGAAGGTTGAGCTTCAAAGAATTGAGGCCTTTAAACTATGGTGCTGGAGAAGACTCCTGCGAGTCCCTTGGACTGCAAGGTGATCAAACCAGTTAGTCCTAGAGGAGATCAACCCTGACTGCTCTTTAAAAGGCCAGATCCTGAAGGTGGAACTAAAATACTTTGGCCACTTAATGAGGAGAAAGAACTTATTGAAGAAGAGCCCAGTGCTGGAAACGATTGAGGGCAAAAGAAGAAGGGGATGCAAAGAATGAAGTGATTTGATGGAGTCACTGAAGCAGTCGGTGTGAGCTTAAATTAGGAAAAAATACAGATAAAATGGGTTTTGAATTTTAATGGATTAAAAAAGTAAAAAAGAAACTAGAGTAGAAGAATGACCTAATAATGCAAATAATATGTACTTTGATCTACTTGTCCCAAAATTTATTATCAGCTGTATTCTACAAATTCATCTCTTCTCCAAAGAGCTATAAGAATGTAAAAGATCAGAGTGCAATTCATTATCACATCTAGCACATAAACAAGAGTCAACACAGCTGGAATATAAAAAGAAAATTCAGAGCACACTTCTGAGCATAGCATGAGTCTAGATTTTTTCCATTCCCAGTTAGTAAAATAGATTTTCATCAGATGCCATCAATTAAGTGTTGTATAAGTCATCCCTTCTCTCATTTTATAGATAATATTTATACTACCACATGTATATTTACCAATGCATCTATTCATTTGATACTTCACTACTTACAAAAATAGTGCTTTGTAAATCTGATTTTTAAAAAATCCTTCACCCAAGATTTTCTGATCATAGTTCTCTACAATCTCCTTCTGATACAAATTCTAGAAGATTAAATGCAAGGATGTATTCAGATTTGCTCAAAAATATGTGCTAGTCAACGAAGCAGCGGAAGTGATGTGCCAGTGCCTGGAGGCTGTTGGGGCCTGGATGGGTGTCAACAAACTCAAACTCAACCCAGACAAGACGGAGTGGCTGTGGGTTTTGCCTCCCAAGGACAATTCTATCTGTCAGTCCATTACCCTGGGGGGGGAATTATTGACCCCCTCAGAGAGGGTCCGCAACTTGGGCGTCCTCCTCGATCCACAGCTCACATTAGAAAAACACCTTTCAGCTGTGGCGAGGGGGGCGTTTGCCCAGGTTCGCCTGGTGCGCCAGTTGCGGCCCTATTTGGACCGGGAGTCATTGCTCACAGTCACTCATGCCCTCATCACCTCGAAGCTCGACTACTGTAACGCTCTCTACATGGGGCTACCTTTGAAAAGTGTTCGGAAACTTCAGATCGTGCAGAATGCAGCTGCGAGAGCAATTATTGGCTTCTCCAAGTATGCCCATATCACTCCAACACTCCGCAGTCTGCATTGGCTGCCGATCAGTTTCCGGTCACAATTCAAAGTGTTGGTTATGACCTATAAAGCCCTTCATGGCACCGGACCAGAATATCTTCGGGACCGCCTCCTGCCGCACGAATCCCAGCGACCGGTTAGGTCCCACAGAGTTGGCCTTCTCCGGGTCCCGTCGACTAAACAATGTCATCTGGCGGGACCCAGGGGAAGAGCCTTCTCTGTGGGGGCCCCGACCCTCTGGAACCAGCTCCCCCCTGAGATTAGGATTGCCCCCACCCTCCCTGCCTTTCGTAAACTCCTTAAGACCCACCTTTGCCGTCAGGCATGGGGGAACTAAAACACCTCCCCCTTGCCCATGTTGTTTTGTTGATTGATTGACTGTGTGCCTGTTTTTTATATATACTGGTTTTTATGAGATTATTAATTTAAATTGGAACTGGATGGGTGGGCATTGGATTTGGTATTGTGTACTGTACTGTTTTTTATTATTGTTGTGAGCCGCCCCGAGTTTGCGGAGAGGGGCGGCATATAAATCCAATAAACCTAAACCTAAACCTAAACCTAGATGTGAACAAGGGAAAAAAAGGAAAGAAAGCTGAATTGGCAATCATTGTACTGAAGAAGCCATCTCAAAGAAAAAACAGTCCGATATAATGGAATGTATTAATGGATTATATAGTTCAAGTTGAAGAGAACTTGTTAGATGCAAGGAATCAGGACTGTCCGTTAAATTGCAGCATGGAAGATTTCTTCAAGCCTATACACAAAAATCTAATCTACTAATGGTGAGTACTAAATTAGTCAAAGGAATTCCTGGGGGGGGGGGGCACTTAGATTGTTTGTGATAATGTAAGGACTCTACACTGATGATGCCTTTAGCTCTGCCAGCTGTTCCCCTACAGAACTGCAGAGACTATATTTCTATATAGACTATATATGTATTATTGTGTATTGAACAAAATAAATAAATTAAATAAATAAATAAATCCTGTAAAACATGTTGTATCTTACTGTTTAGCCAAACATTCCTAGATATTTGCTTTTCAGTATAGTTTTCATCTGAACTGGAAGGGAAAATGGTCCAAAAGTACATTAATGGAATAACATCCTGTGGTATATATAACATTCATTGGCAGAATGGGCGGACTTCCAGAATACAGTCTGTAGAATAGACTTCCTCTATAAAATCTCCTGATTGGTGCAAAAAAGAACAAAGGGTGTGGCTATCTGGCATACAATTACAGGCCCCCAAGCCATTGGCTGATATGGTTTAGGAGTCAAGTGCTTAAGAGCAGCTATTATTATTATTATTATTATTATTATTATTATTATTATTATTATTATCATCATCATCATCATCAATACAACACAGCAAACAAGATCACTATGCTGGATTTCGTATTTCATCACCAGTCGGGCACTTCCCAAGCACCTAGGACTGCGTGATGTAGTGGCGAATTATGTTTGCCGATCAGTAAAGTGGCCTTTTGCAATTGACAGATGGAGATTTTGTCAATTCCGATGGTTTTCAAATGTCTAGTGAGATCCTTTGGCATTACGCCCAGTGTGCCAAGTACCACTGGGACCACTTTCACTGGCTTATGCCAGAGTCATTGCAGCTCAATTTTTAGATCTTTGTATTTCACTAATTTCTCTAGCTGCTTCTCCTCAATTCTGCTGTCCCCTGGGATTGCGATGTCGATGATCCATACTTTCTTTTTCTCCACAATCAGGATGTCTGGTGTGTTATGTTTCAGCCTGAAGTCGGAAGTCCCACAGTAGTTTTGCTTGCTAATTTTCGACCACTTTTATAATATTATTTATTATTATTATTATTATTATTATTATTATTATTATTATTATTATTATGTCAATACAACACAGCAAACGAGATCACTATGCTGGATTTCGTATTTCATCACCAGTCGGGCGCTTCCCAAGCACCTAGGACTGCGTGATGTAGTGGTGAATTATGTTTGCCGATCCCAGTAAAGCGGCCTTTTGCAATTGACAGATGGAGATTTTGTCAAATGTCCGCTGAGATCCTTTGGCACTGCGCCCAGCGTGCCAAGTACCACCGGGACCACTTTCAATGGTTTATGCCAGAGTCATTGCAGCTTTATTATTATTATTATTATTATTATTATTATTATTATTATTATTATTATTATTATATTAGAAATATTTGTTCATGATAGAGAAGTTGTTTTATGCCAGGGACACTTTTGATACAGTGCTTTAGCGGCAGGGTCTTTATTTCATGCGGGCAAACACTGGTTTTAGATTTCACACCAGACTGTACAACTTGCAAGGGCTTTTGATGTTTTACACCAATTACCCGTTTAGCTGCAGAGATTTAGGCTTTCACACAGTGAAGCGTTTTAATTCACAGCGGCTTTGATTTCACACAGCAAAAATCAGTTCAGATGTGGCAGAGGCTTTCAACTGCAGACTCAGCTCCAGTTTGAATTATAATTTATGATGGAAATGGCCCAGAGAACTAAACTGATTTAATAAGCCATTCATAATTTCATTCTGGAAGAAGACCATATAAAAAATAATAATAATAAACAATCCAGCATATAAATATATAGACCACCTGCTCTGCAGAGGGTCTTCTTTTTCAAAAGTTGGACTATGGCAGATGAAGTAACATGTAGCTTGACCTTTAGCAGACAGATCAATGAAGAGGGCTGTTGTTTTTCAAGGATAAAAAAGCCAATCTTCTAAATTATAGAGATAGGAGTTAAACCGAAAGCATTTTCCATCTGGAAGAGGCGAGCCCTTATTCTTAGGACTGAATCTGTTTCCTCACTCAGTTTGAAAACAAAGTCCTCATTTGCAACTCAACTGTACAGAGAGGCTGAGAAGCAAGCAGGAAAAATCTGGGGTTGACCCACTGCCAAAACGGCACACGCAAACAGTTTAAGGCAGCAGCTGATGTTTTGTTCCAGACCAATGCCAGTGTGAACACAAGCAGCAGCCTCAGAGAAGCTTTTTCATTCTCTTTCTTTTCCGACTGAATCTCTGGTATATTTCCAATTGGGTTTTTCCACACCTTTTGTGTCTGGGACTCTAATAAACAAAGGATGAATGAAGAGCACTGGTTCTCTTTTCCTTTTTTTTCTGAAGAAGAATAACATGTAAGCCTCATCTATTTGGGCATTTCTACTCATGTCTTCTGATCATGTTTTCTAAAGCCATAAAGACCCAGGGGACAAAATTAGGTTAGTTAAGGAGGCAGCATTATAATAGTATATAAAATATATATCTAGAAAGAATAACAGATATAGAAATATAGAAAAAAAACACAATATTAATAGTTATATCGTAACTTAAGATATATTAGAGCAGGGGTCTCCAACGTTGGCGACTTTAAGACTTGTGGACTTCAACTCCCACAATTCATCAAACAGCAAAGCTGTCTGAGGAATTCTGGGAGTTGAAGTCCACAAGTCTTAAAGTCGCCAACGTTGGAGACCCCTGCGTTAGAGAAATGAGTTACTTGTCTGTAACCACAAAATAGATTATAAATGGATATACTCAGAGAATAAATAAGGGAGGAAGAGGAAACAGAGAAGAGGAGGAGAGAAGGAAGAGTGTAGTTAGGAGAAGAGAAGGAGGTTTAGATGGAGGGAAGGAGAAGAGGGAGGTGAGGAGAGGTGAGGTTGAGGTGGAGAATGAGAAAGGTAGAGGAAGATGTAGAGGGAAGTAGGAAGAACAGAGAGAAGGAGAAAGAAGGTAGAAGAAAGAGAGGGGGGTAGCGGGAGGGGAGTGGCATGAAGGGATATGGAAAAAAAGACAAGCAACCTGGTTATCAAAGGTGCAAGATTAGGATGCTTATTCATTGTTTATTGAATGGTGATATATAACTATGTTAAAATATTTGATAAGATATTATGGTATATGTATAGATGGTTATGTGGGGTGTGTATAAAAATAAAAAAGCATTCCAAGTGTTGGTTCCTTTTATATCTCTGTGCTTTCAAAATGTATTTTTCGTGTTTTTTCTATCTTTTTCTTTTTTTATTTCTCTTATATTCTCCATCAAAAACATGCATCCTTGGGTTGTCTTCAGCTTCCTTTAAGGGGTACACATTGCCAGCAAAATACACAAAACTAGGAACAATTTTGGATTAAAATCAAGCTTGAGTCCAGATTCTAGCATTTAATTTATTGTTGTGATTGATAATTAAATGCAACAGCTTTTTCAAAACTCGTTCCATTCAGGAGGTCTTCCCCAAAGTTAGCAAGATTAATTATCATCTTTTCACTTGCTTGTACTCATTATAATGAGCTTGGTCAACAAAACCCATAACCAAAAGTAGTTGCTTAAAGATTAACTTGCCTATTGTTGGAGATACTTTCATGATGTAACCAGGATATCTTACTCCTTCATTTTTAATGACTTCTATGTCATTAGAAGAACAATGATACTTAAGTATGCCATTCTTATTGTTATGGAATCAATTCCTCTCTTTCAATGAATCAGTTCAAAAGTATTTCTTCTAAAGTAGACCTCAGGGAATAACTACCATATAACCCACATATAAAATCTGGTCCCAAAGAAACCCACATTTTATTTCATCTACATGCTGGGTGATTTTGAGACAGACACATTTTCTACACCCAAATTATCTTACAGGGCAGTTATTGCCCCCCGGAGGCGGAGTAAAGACGCTGAGACATATATTGTGGATTAATTAAGGGTCATTTATTAATTAGCATAAATTTAAATAACTTTAAATAAATTTAAATACGTAAATTTGAATATTTAATTCAAAACAAACTAAGGACCTGCAGAGCCAAACTAACGGGGCGGAAATTCCTACCATAAAATTCCTTGGCAACATTGAGCAAGAACTCCTTGCTGAACCAAGTGAAGGTACCACCTTCACCTGGATCCAAGCCACGCCCCTTCGTTGTGTGGGAGGAGTTCACCCTCCAATCCCCGTGGGAAATTGGATCCGGTGATTCCTATGGACATTCTCTCCAATCCCCGACGTTGCTCGAACCTCTAGTTCCTGGAGAGAGGCGGTCCATCACCCTTTAAGGATGCCCAAAAGGAGCATGTGCAGTTGCTTCTAATTGCCCATTTCTGCCCCTAACCTGCCAAACCCCAATGACCAAAGGGAGGCCTATTTAATATCTAAATGCGCCGCACCCCCTAACCAATCCAGTCTGCACTGTCAGTGTGGAATAGGTGAAAAAACGGCCGCCTCTAAAGGGGAGGCCGCAAAAAGTTCCTATTCGGCCCCGAGGCAACCTCCTTAGGACACACTGTTGATAGTGGAGGGTGGGCGGGTGTTCGCTCCAAATGCCAGCAATGCTGAGATCCCATCCGGATCGCCCTTAAATAGGGCGATCTGGGACCCACCCGCCGGCCGGGCATTTATGGGAAAATTAGGACAAGGGAGCACTATGTAGATTATCTTGAACATTTTGACAACTAGATAAATGGAAGTTTACTACTAAGGCTTTCTTATGCTGACTGAAGGAAAGACCTAGAGACGTGGACTTTTCTTTACAGGATAACTACACATGTTTTATCACATACCTAATTCCATTGCCATTGTCACAGAAGTTAAAATAAATAAATAAATAAATTTAGTTCCATTCAGATTCATAATAAAGATTCTGTATGTTTTTCCCCTACAATTATTGAGACAGATAAGAGATTGTAAGAGATTTAAGGTCTGGGCTGATGTCTAAAAGGGTGTGCCACATGCATCTAACAAAACAGTTCAAAGAATTGAAACAGCCCAACCTATAACCATCAGTTGCGCTATTTCTGTCAGTGAGTTAGATTAGGCCACGTGCTGATATTTGGTTGAGAGAAAAGAGTGAGAAACTCTTTGATTCACTTACAAAGTCAAAGAGGCTCTCACTCTTTCCTCTCAACCAAGCATCAACACAGAGCCTAATCTGCCAGTCTAGCTCACTTACAAAAATAGCGCAACTGATGGGTGTAAAGGAAGTGAGGTGATATCCATGAGATGAAGCACTTCATGAAATCAGATTGTCCACTATCCACAGGTCTGAATAGATTCTCTGTGTAATTGGGTGCCAGAGTTGGTTGAATCCAAGTGAGCACTAGCAATAGCATTTAGAGCTATATACCGCTTCATAGTGCTTTTACAGCCCTCTCTAAGCAGTTTATAAAATCAGCATATTGCCCCCAACAATCTGGGTCCTCATTTTACCCACCTCTGAAGGATGGAAGACTGAGTCAACCTTGAGCCAGTGGTGAGATTTGAACAGCTGAACTACAGGTAGCAGTAAGCTGAAGTAGCCTGTAATGCTGAACTCTAACCACTGTGCCACCCCGGCTCTAGGTCTGCACTAGGTCAGTCTTGTTCCTCCACACTGTTATCACTCATCTCAAGATCTTCAGAGAAATGATGCCAGCAATGGCGAATCTGGTATATAAACATCTCTTGAGTCAAAGGGTGAATATTTTTCATCTAAACTTTCCATATTCACCTCCTAAACCTCAGTTGATGGAGCTTCAGCATTAAAAAGGAGATATAGTACACCGTGCCTAAAGCAGTGGCAGGAAATCAATCTTACCAGTGATATGACTTTTAAGGGGATAATTATTGTCTATAAAAAGATTCCACATGTCTGCAGGCAACTTGTCCATCCATCTTTTGTTGACCGTCATTCCCAGAGTGAAATGAAAGAGGTATCCCTGAAATGTTTAAACACAGGGGAAACTATTATGCTCAATCTTCTTAGAGCTTTTGTCATAAACAAAGGAATACATCAATTTCACCTTTCACTTATATTTGTTTCTTGATTCCTTCTCCTTTATTTTTTTTTTTAAAATAGGGCTGATGCCATATGGCAGCAGTCTCCAAACTTTCCAGCCTGGCAGCCGGCCCAGACGGGGGAAGTATTGTATATGTGCAGCTCCATGTATGCATGCACACTCTCCATTCAAGTGAGTGGAGCTTTGTACACAAGCAGAGGACACTTGTGCTTGTGCATGATAGGAGAGTGGTCGCATGCAAAGTTCCATCCATGCAAATGGAGTAACACATGAGGGAAATTGCCTTCCACTCACACAAATGGAGCTCTGTGTTTATTATTGATTTGATTTGATTTGTGATTTGATTTGTGATTTGATTTGTGATTTGATTTGATTTGATTTGATTGCCGCCCCTCTCCATGGACTTGGGGTGGCTAACAACAGTTTGTGGTATGCTTGCCCTCTGCATGTGCAGAAGCAAAAAAACAGTGAAAATAGCCGAAATCTCAGAAGCGCAAGTGAGATTTCGGGTATTTTTCACCAGTATTTCATACATGCGTGGAAGCAAAAAAAATGGCAATTTTCACCGAGAATCTGTCCGTCGTGCCTTTCCCAGCCCAAAATTTATCAGTCGTGCTGTCCCCGGGCCATTTCCACTGGCTGGATGGCGTCCCCCCACGACTGGATAAAATGCTACCTGGGTGAAAAATGTGGTTTTCTTGGCACTTTTGTTACATTCTGTGAAGCTTGATAATCTTTGACAGGTCCCTGATGTTCTTTGAGCTTGGTTGCTAGCACTGCTGATGTTACCTAATTTAGACAATGAACCATTAGCAAGAAAACAACCAAGATCAGAGACCATCAGGGACCCCTCATTTCAAATATTCTCCTTTATTGATAATCTTTGAAAGCCAGTTTGGTATAGTGATTAAGGCACCAAGCTAGAAACCAATGTCTTGTCCTAGGCACAAAAACCATCTGATTGACCTTGGGCTAAAGCCTCTTCCTCAGGCCTAGGAAGAAGAAGAACAATCACTACTGCCAGGTAATGACATGTCAGAACAAGGCACAACACCCTGTTACAAATTCTTTTTTAAATGCATACCCAATTAGACTGATCTGATTTAAGAGACGTACAAAATTATTGGACCCTGGACCAGGTGGTTTTCTTTATATTTCTCTACACAGGATGGATAAACTTTCTATTTTTAAATCAAAGACATTTATAAAAGGAAAATATAAAATGTACAAATATATATGGAAATGCTTCCTACTGCATATATATTATACTCTATTATCATGGGCCTATACCTGTGATGGCGAACCTTTTTTTCCTTGGGTGCTGAAAGAGTGTGGATGAACGCTATTGCACATGCGTGAGTGCCCACATCCATAATTCAATGCTTGGGGAGGGCGAACACAGCTCCTCCCCCCGGAGGCCCTCGGGAAGCCAGGAACGGCCTTGTTTCCCAATTTCTGGTAGACCCAGTAGGCTCATGTTTTGCCCTCCCCAGGCTCTCTGTAAGACAAAAATGCCCTCTCAGAGCCTCTGTGCAAGCCAAAAATCAGCTGGCCAGCACACACATGCATGTTGGAGCTGAGCTAGGGAACGGCTTGTGTGCAAGCACCCGTGCCATAGGTTCACCATAGCACTGGCCTATACATTGTTGCAATTACCTCTACTATGTCAAAGAGGATGCTTTGTCATGTCATCATGGCAGCATTACGTGATGTATTGGGACTTTTCCGCCCTTTGCTAAACCAGGCGTGGGCATGGCCAGCGTGTGACGTAACTGGCCCGCAAGCTGCGAGTTTGACAGCCCTGCTCTATGTAATTGTAATTATAGCAATGTGTCCTATTTATAGCACCTGTTCTTCCTTATTTTCTCTTTCTGGGATTTTTACTTTTTTCTCCTTTTTTAATGCTTAGCTAAGAATAACAAAAGCATCTTTTCTCTCCCCATACCCAGGCCATTTTTGTGGTATTACTGGTAACTGTGCCCTGCTGAGGAAGGAAGGAAAGGCTCAAATGGGAGGGAAGGAAGGAGCAGACAGAGGCACTTGCAATTTTCCAAAGCATCCTCTTTCCACCTCTTCCATTATCACAACTCTCCTCCCCAGGAGCCTTTATTTATTTATTTGTTTGTTTGTTTGTTTGTTTGTTTGTTTATTCCAATACATAATACACATTGAAGAGAATAGATATGTAATAATATAAATAAAGAAAAGAATAGAAGAAAAGATATAAAAGTATAGGTGAACATATTTGAAAGGAAGAAAAGATAAATGAGATAAGGAGAGACAATTGTAGTAAGACTATTGGGCTGATGGATAAGGGAACAAATTCTGAAGATCTTAAATCATTGTAGGCTGGAATATGAGAAATATCCAGCATTATCCCTAGTTAGAATCAATAAATACAGAATATGGCTAGGAAAGACAGCAAGGATTATCCACTGATGGATGGGATTAGTGATAGGAGTTTGGTGACCCTCATCTCATACTTCTGTATATTTATGCAAACATACTTTTTATGAATATGATGTTCGATATGAGGTTTGGACTTGATGTGAAGTGATACAGTGTGGTCTTGTCACTTATAGAGTGAAGGGGATTCATTGTTGTGGGAGGCAGCTTCCAAGGCATGCTTTGTATCTTTAGGGAAGTCAAACCCCCTTTCAAACTTCATACACCCTATGACTCATTGCTATTGTCTCTTTGTCCTACAAAAAGAACTCTCTTTTTTCTTGAGGTTCTCCACAGTCAATGTTTAACTAAGGATTGTTTCTTTTATTGTAAATTAACCAGACAATTATCTTCCCAGCCTTCCAATGAATGTTTGCTAATACCAGTCCTGCCATCTCTTAAATTGAGGAGTCTTCTTAAGGGAGCAGGTATCAGGTATCATAAAGATAAAAAAAACACCTTTGAATCAAGCTTAACTTCTGGTATCATAAAAAGTCAGAGTATCCCTATTTATTTTTTTGTTTTTCTCTTTTAATGAAGGAGAGGAACTTTGAGGATTTTCTGACCTCCAGTGTCAAAAGAATTAGCTAACTTAGTCAGCCATGAACAACACATCTTTATTTACTTATTGCTTGCCTGCCTGCCTGCCTTTATTTGCTATTTTTCCTCTAGAAGTGGCATTTAGGGCAACCAACAATAAGGGTAAAGAAAAACTGAATTGCAAAATCTTTCTGAGATCTCCTTCAAGAGAAGAGATTGTATACTTGGTTGTTCCGGGAAATCCCTTTCCTTAAAACTCTATATAATACTCCAAATGGATTCCTCACAACTGTGATTTGATCCACCTGATGTCAAACTTTAAAAATACTGCTGTGAAACAAAGTAGTCCCTGCCCTTGTGCAACAGACCATTAGGCAAATAATATGTTTACACACTGAGGAAAAACATTTGTCCTTTAATTCTTGTTTTTCTTTACTCCCTCTTGTTTAAACTCCCAGATCAGCTACTCCTACAAAACCCCTTTCCCACTTCTTCAGCTGAGTGACCACACTCTAAACATATCATAGAACACCACAAACTGTTTAAATTAATCTTCTTAGGAGTGGGTGTGGGGGGGAATTGCACCTTCTGTGCTATTTTAACCACACATCCTTGTCACGCTGGAAAGTTCAAATATGAAAGTATCAGACTCACTTTGTGACAAATTACTTTGTTTTCAATGAAAAATGGATATACAGCACTGATATATACCCATGTGGAGCTAGGGGATTTTTACAAATTCATAGATGAGTCTGACTTAAACATTAATTGTAACAGTTTCCAATTGGGCTACTATTTATAGTTATGACAAATGCTTGAAAATCATCACTGATTTATACAACCCACAATATTTCAATTTTGGTAAAATCCATTAATACTAAGCCAGTGTTTTATATGCCAAGATTAATTGGAAAAAGGTAAATGTTCCTTTGGCTCAACCTTGGCTCTTGGATATTATCCATTCCATTTGAGGTATTCATGTGTTTTCTTGGCCACAGTCTGAATAGTTTCCTATCTATTAATCAGAATAAAAAATATATAATGTACTGTACTGTATTATTGCACTGCAATGCAATAATATAGAATAATAAGATAGAATTAATTCCAACTTCACCATTTAGCCAATAATCAGGGATGACATGCCTCCTTTTCAGAGAAACACAAGGTTGCAAAACTTCTAGAGTATCTACAGAGATTCTCAGACATTCAGGTCATGGTTGTCTGAAAGGTGGCTTTTCAAGAGTCAACTGGGCCTCCTTGTTTTTCTTTGATGATGTTTTGTTTCTCATTCAAAAAGCTTCTTCAGCTCTGATTGGATGGTGGGGAATGGAAGGATTTATACTCCTTGAAAGTCATTTGCATTCTTTTTAGAGAGTCCTTGAGGACACCTGGAGGTTTAGCTGTCTCCTCAGGGTCACATAAGTAATACAAATGGATATGGAGTCTTCTTGGAACTGTGGAAAGAACTGTGTTGTAGACTGGGGATAGATGATGTTGTATCTCTCATCACCTCGAGGTTCGACTACTGTAACGCTCTCTACATGGGGCTACCTTTGAAAAGTGTTTGGAAACTTCAGATCGTGCAGAATGCAGCTGCGAGAGCAGTCATGGGCTTTCCCAAAAATGCCCATTTTACACCAACACTCCGCAGTCTGCATTGGTTGCCGATCAATTTCCAGTCACAATTCAAAGTGTTGGTTATGACCTATAAAGCCCTTCATGGCATCGGACCAGAATATCTCTGAGACCGCCTTCTGCTGCACGAATCCCAGCGACCGATTAGGTCCCACAGAGTCAGCCTTCTCTGGGTCCCATCAACTAAACGATGTCAGTTGGCGGGCCCCAGGGGAAGAGCCTTCTCTGTGGCGGCCCCGACTCTCTGGAACCAGCTCCCCCCAGAGATTAGGACTGCCCCTACCCTCCTTGCCTTTCGTAAACTCCTCAAAACCCACCTTTGTCATCAGGCATGGGGGAATTGAGATATCACCCCCGGGCCTATATAATTTATGTATAGTATGTTTGTAGGTATGTCTGCTTAAAAATGGGGTTTTGTTAACTACTTTAAATTTTAAATTGTAAATTATTAGATTTGTTATGAATTGTTTTATTATGTTGTGAGCCGCCAAATAAGTAAGTAAGTAAGTAAGTAAGTAAGTAAGTAAGTAAGTAAGTAAGTAAATAAATAAATAAATCCCCCTCAGTTGAGAGAGAGCTGTTCAGTTTTGACATAGCTGGCCTCTTTGACCCCTCTTTCAAATCAGGGGACCCCTCTGTCAAAAATGTATACTTTGCTGTCTTCAAAAGAGTGGCCTTTGTCTTTTAAATGCAGATGGGCTGCTGAATCTAGTCCTGATGGGTTTGTTCTCCTATGTTGTGCCATGTGTTTATGAAGTGGTTGTTTTGTTTCCCCAATGTACAAATCTGCACATGGCTCACTGCATTGTTCTGCATATACCATGTTGCTCAGTTTGTGTCTGGGTATTTTATCCTTAGGGCGGAAAAGCTTCTGCCTTAGTTATGCCAAAAGATAGTCATCTAATGAAGTTTCATATTTAAATTGGGCCTTCAACCTGGATCGTCTCAGCCCTAGCTCAGTATTTAATCATGTCCTATACTGATAAAACATCAATAGTATTGGAATATGGGGCCACGGTGGCTCACGTGGTAAGACACTGGGCATGCATGCCACTGTGCATCACTGAGGTCGACAGTTTGGCGGCTCAATTCCCGTAAGCGAATAAACCGTGGAGAGACAAATAAGAAACCTCCTCTGATTACCTACCAACATTCAGGCATCCCGCGGGTACAGATAACACCACCTGAAAAAATTCTTTTCACAGAGGCCGCCAGCTACCTCAGTGATCCCTGTCTAACATGTGCCATGCATTAAATAAATAAAATTATTGGAATAAATAACTACTGGATCAGTGTTCCATGGTTTGCCTCTAGTCTTAAGAATGCCATTTTAACCACACAGTTTAGCATAATGAAGCATAACAGAAAATTACTGCTTGGATATTTATTTATTTTTATTTGTTTGTTTTGTCAAGTACGTATTGGTGGTATACAAAAATATAATAATATTTATATACATGATACTCGTAAAAGAGAAACATTAGGACAGGGGATGGAAGGCATGATGGTGCACTTATGCACACCCCTTACTGACCTCTTAGGAATTGGGAGAGGTCAAAAGTGGATAGTCTAAGGTTAAAGTTTTGGGGGTTAGGTGATGATACTACAGAGTCTGGTAGTGAGTTCCATGCATCAACTACTTGGTTACTAAAGTTGTATTTCCTGCAGTCAAGTTTAGAGTGGTTTACTTTAAGTTTGTATCTGTTGTGTGCTCGTGTAATGTTGTGATTGAAGCTGAAGTAGTCATTGACAGGAAGGATGTTGTAGCAGATGATTTTATGGGCTATGCTTAGGTCGTGTTTAAGGCAACATAGTTCTAAGCTTTCTAAACCTAGGATTGTAAGTCTAGTTGCGTAGGGTATTCTGTTGTGAGTGGAGGAGTGGAAGGCTCTTCTGGTAAAGTATCTCTGGACATTTTCCAGAGTGTTTATGTCTGAAATGTGTTGTGGTTTCAGACAGGTGAGCTGTATTCAAGGATGGGTCTGATGAAAGTTTTATATGCTCTGGTTAGTAGTGTGAGATTACCAGAGCAGAAGCTACATAGGATTAGATTAACAACTCTTGAAGCCTTTTTGGCAATGTTGTTGCAGTGGACTTTGGCACTTAGGTCATTTGATATGAGTATTCCAAGATCTTTTACAGAGTGAAGGTTGTCTGTAAAGTCTTGTTTATTCAACTTGTTTTTGGTGTTCTGATTCTTTTTGCCAATGTGTAGAACAGAGCATTTTTTGGTTGAGATTTGGAGTTGCCACATGTTTGACCATTCAGACACAAAGTCAAGGTCTTTCTGTTCTGAAGAGTAGCTGTGTTATTGGTGGTGTTGAAAAGTTTTACATCATCAGCGAAGAGAACACAGTTGCTTGTAATATGATGGCAAAGGCCATTTATATAGAATATGAAGAGTGTTGGCCAAAGTACCCTGCCTTGGGGTATGCTGCTCTTAAGTGTAACAGGATTAGATATTGCGCTCCCTATTTTGACAACTTGTTGTCTGTTGAATAGGAATAAAGTTATCCAACTATGAAGGAATCCTAAGATGCTGTAGGATTTGAGTTTTAGAAGTAGTTTGTCATGAACCACTGAGTCAAAGGCTTTACAGAAGTCAATGTAAATTGCATCTATTGATTTGCCCTAATTGAGACGTGTAGTCCATATGTTTTTGCAGTGAAGGAGTTGCAGATTGCAAGATAATATTTTTCTGAAACCAAATTATTTGTTAGAGAGTAGGTTGTTAGTTTCTAGGTGGATGGTAATTGATTGGTTTATGATTGATTCCATGACTTTGCATGTGATGCAGCAGAGTGAGATTGGTCTATAGTTTTCAACTAGACTGGGATCTCCTTTTTTTGAAGATGGGGATGACCATTCCTTGCAACCATAGCTTTGGTAGAGAGCCGGTCTTGAATGATTTTTCAAGATTATGCTTAGTGGTTCAGCTATGGCTATGGAGAGCTTTTTTAGGAAGTATGCACCTAGACTATCAGGCCCAATTGATAGAGAGGGTTTAAGATCATGTAGTGCTTTTCTAACATTGTTTTCTGTGAAATCTATTTGGGTTAAGTTGTTTTGAGTGTTTGAGGTGTGCTTTACAAAGACTGAGCCAAATAATGTATTGAAGAGGTTAGCTTTAGTTGATTCATCATAGCATTCTTTGTTGCTGGATCTCTTTATTGGTGGGATGGGTCTTGAGTCCTTGAGTTTGTTATTTACAAAGTTATAGACAGTACTGCTGGATTTGGTGTGCAGGAGGTTTTCCTCTTGTTTGCTGTGGTAGTTGAAGCATTCTGTCTTTATTTTGCTATTGCACAGCCTAACATTTATTTATTTACTTATTCATTAATTTTTTTATGCCACACATCTACCCTGTTAGATGACCCTGATTGGCTTTCTTAGTTACTTATTATTCTATAATATTTATAAGGTTAGCTGCAAAATATGAAATACATGTGGTATTCAAAGGCTATGGCTTGGCCAATGAATATATTGGCTGATGTGCACTATTGACCTTGTAATGGCAATCATGCCAAATCATGTCCCTGAAAGTGAGTTTGTGTACATTCTACTACTGAGATCTGCATGTAATAGGTGGTCCAGAGGTGGAATGCAAATGGAAAAAACAGATGCTGGGGTGGTTACCTGCACTAGGCAGAATGGATGACAGCAGGGGCCTAGGAAAGAAGCTGTATAACAACTGTGTTAAGATGTTTTAACAAAGAAGTCACCTATAATAAATAAATCCATATGTTGTGTAATTCATAGCTTCATTTCTTCTTGGGCATCTGGCTGCTTGGGGGATTTGGAGTCCTAGCATCAATGAAAAAGCTTATGATTTAAAGAGAAATGGGGTAAAAAGACCCCTTTGAAATTAAAACCTAAGGAAGAACTCTTGGTCCCTCTCTTTTTTAAAAGAGAGAAACATTTCTTGTCCAGAAGAAGGAAGTTGAAATCACCAACCAGAAGGCAATTAACAGGAAACAAATGAATTTCCATATGTACAAAGAATCTAAATCACCCTTCCCCAATTTGTAACCCTCCAAATTTATGGAGACTAGAACTCCCATAACTATCAACAGAGGCTGTGGCAGGAAATTGTGGGACTTGTAGTCTGGATGACTGCTTATCTAAATGATTCTGCTCAGTGCCATGTTTTCTTCAAGAAGTTCAAGGTGGTAGACATAATTCATCCCTAGGATGATCCCCCAACATAGTACATAGGCATTAGTGGCTTCCACTTACCTTTGTTATGGTTCGGGAATGGGAATGCATGAGTGCATGAATTCTGTGCATTCACAGAGAAATTTTGATTATGTCTGGGCGGGTGGGTGGACCCTCCTGCCACTGCTACCAGTTCGCTGAACCAGTGAAAACCAGTAGCAACCCGCCACTGGAAAGAGGGCTAAAAAGAATAGGTCTGAGCCAAGAACTTAAGAAACTCTATGAATGTAAAATATTGTTTTCTTTATCTGGCTCTTAGATCCCATTGATGTGCTTCACTGTCTTAAAGAAGTATCTCTGTATGAAGTTTCTGTGCTTTTTTTGAAATCAGTTCTGGAATTCTGATTCCATGATATGAGCTTAATTAATTAATCTCAATTCATTTATAAGATATTTGAAAGAACAGTAAAGCAAACCTGTGCGTACCTGTATTACTTATGCATTACTCATGCCCCACATTCCTTACATTATTTACAGGAATTTCTGCCTCAGTTTCCAAACCTGTCTGTGACATGTCTTCTATGGGGTTTTTGTTTGTTTATTCAATCTCGAATCTTAGACCAAATAATACAAAGATAAAAGGGGAGAAAGTTTCATTGAAAAGAAAAGAAAATTCTTATCCATGAACAAAATATGTTGCTGATCAGAATTTGAGTTCTGGTTATGAAATCAGACTACTGGCAAAGATGTAGGATCAACTAGCAATAGTTCAATATAGAAAGTATCTTTGTCATCTGAGAAGTGTATTAAGAAGTGTAGTTTATCTATTTCTAATCCATATATTACTAAAAATCTTGTTTTTATCATCTTTAACTGGGCAAAATATAGATTATATGGCAAAAGTTTTTTTCAACCAAGCTACCTCAAATGGGATAGAGCCAAGGTGGTGCAGCAGATAGAGTGTAATTCTGCAGGCCACTAAAGCTGACTGCTAGATCTGGAGGTCAGTGGTTCAAATCTCATCACCCGCTCAAGGTTGACTCAGCCATCCATCCTTCTGAGGTGGGTAAAATGAGGAGCTAAATTGTGGGGGCAAAATGTTGGCTCTGTTAAAAAGTGCTATTGCTAACATGTTGTAAGCCACCCTGAGTCTAAGGAGAAGGGCGGCATAAAAAAAATTGAATGAATAAATAAATTAAATTAACTTATAGAATGTGCCCAAAATCTGTGGCCAATAAATCCCCATAGAATGAAAATTTGGAATGGAAAATTGGAAAATCAGTAGTTGCTTCAGTGTGACTGGCTTTTGTTGTGGTCATGTGATTTATATTTATATTAAATCATGAGGTATATATACTCCCTCTTCTTGGCTTCATGAAACTTGGAAATGCTTGCCTGTTGCAAGGAATTGTTTCATTTACTATTATCATAAAGTTTCAGAAATAATATTTTTTTTTCTTGAAATCATTATTATTAAACCATAGTAGATAATTCTGAGAGTTAAATATAATATGACTAAATGGCTCTTAAAGGAATGAAACTGAAGTCCCTAAAGTAAGAAGTGATCATTAAAAAAAATACATCATCATTGTAAGATGCTTTTATTAAAGCTGAAGGAGAATCAAATTATAATTGCAGGAAAGAATCACATTTCTTTTATACAGTAAGATTTTGGTTAAAGAGTTATTGTGAGACAGACATAAGCTGTGCAAAAGAGAGCCACTGCTACCAGGACTACTGGTAGTACTACTACCAGTAGAACTACCAGAGAGTCAATTGATTAAAACACCAGGCTAGAAACCAGGAGACTGTGAGTTCAGGTCTTACCTAAGACATGAAAAGTAGCTGGCTGACTTCGGGCCAGTTGCATTCTTTCAGCCTGATGCATTTCACAGAGTTGTTGCTCTGGGGAAAATGGAAGGAAGGAATATGAGATACGTTCACCACTTTGAGCTGTTTGTAAAAAAGTTTTACAATGGTGAGATGAAAATAATCTAAAAAATAAAAAACTGTGCCATGCAGCAATGGTAGACGTGAACAATCTGCATTTTAATTCAGTTTTACCTTCTTAAAATAGTAAGTGTTGATTTTGAGAACATACTCTTCTCAAAATTACAGCTGAACTCTTCCCCATTTAGAGTCAGATTCTCCTTGGCTCTCAATTTGCATCATTGGCACATGCATAAAGAGTAAAGAACGGTGTTCTGTATGCAGATATTTTAAAGCATCCAATCATATTAACCCGATTTATCAAATGTATGTACAAATATAGGGCATTGTTGCCAAATAAAGCTTTTGCTACCTGAATCTACAACTTGAAAAAATTTAACATTTTATTGTTTATATCAGAAGTGGGGAATTATGGTTCCTTTATGACTGGTGGGCTTCAACTTCCATGGCTGGCTCAGAATCCTGGGAGATGAAGTCCACAAATCATCTGTCATCTGCACCTCTATAATTGTCTGGTTCCGTTCTGTAACCAAACAAGAAACAGACTTAGAACTGCAGGAAAAACAATTGTATTTATTTATTTGTTTGTTTGTGACATTTATATGCCGCCCAAGTCCAATAGGATTTTGCTACCAACCTGCCTTCCATTGAGGATCTGTATACTGCACGTCAGAAAGACGGCTGTGATATTTACTGACTCCTCACATTCTGGACATGAATTGTTTCAACTCCTCCCACCTATGACTGTATGACTGTAAAGTGTTGCTTATATCCTTACAATTTACATTAATATTGATTGTTTCCTGGTTGCTTATTTGTACCCTATGACAATCATTGTGTTCTACCTCATGATTCTTGATATCTTTTCCTTTATGTACACTGAGAGCATATGCACCAAAGATAAATTCCTTTTTTTAATATTTAAAAAGTTTTTTATAAAACATTTAGAAACATAACACATACATCACAATATAATGAAAACATACATGGCATTCTATTCAGTATTTACATTAATTTTATTCATTTTTTCTAATATCTATTCTAATTTTGGTTTATTTGTAATTTCTTCATATTTTCTACTCTTTAATCTTGGTTCTCCTCTCTATCCAATTATATAATTTGTTCCAGATTTCATACTAATCCTTGTGTGTCCAATCATACTTGGCCAATAAGGAATTCTATTCTATTCTATTCTATTCTATTCTATTCCATTCCATTCCATTCCATTCCATTATATAAAAGGGCCATAGTTCCCCCACCCCTGGTTTATATGGAAGACACACAGCTTAGCAGAAATAGAAAAAGTTACTATATGAAAAGCAGGTCATCACAGTATTCTGGTCCTTTATTCTGAATTAAAGTTATTACATTTAGTCTTCTTTTCATAATTATTGGACCACACGTAGTTGCGGATTATTCTGTGAAACCATGGCAGATTGGATGGACCACTCCTTGAGTAGTGGAATAAAAAAGTAAGGAAAGAGGTGGTTGCATTAAAAAATATGAAGGAGAAATTATCATCATGGTTGATTCTAAAAACGAAGCTTCATGTCAATAATTTCAGCGTAACATATGTGAGTTGTAAAGAAAATCCTATTCTCTTCTGATCCATCTGTTTCATGTCAAAAGATAATCTCTCCACAGATTATCTCTTCTGTTTATCCCTCTAATATGCTTAGAGTTGGATTAGTCAATCGTAGCTCTCCTGGCATCTTTGAACATTCAGATTTTTAAAATTATTATTCCTGCTCTTACATCAACCAATACAATGGGAAATGGAGTATATCATAAGATTAACAGGAAAGTACTTCATCTATAAAATATTGCATCTCATTCCCAAAAGACATTTAGCACCACCTCTACTCACACATATTAAATAATTTCACTGAACAATTGGAGAAACCCTGTTATCTTTTCTGGAATTTTTGTTTTACGTGCTAAACATGAAATTGAATGTTAAATAACAGGCTTATGTTCATACAATGGACAGCTCTTTTCCTCTCTTTTCTATCCTACTGTACATTTTTAGAATTCTGCTCTCCAAACAACAAAATTTAAAGATGCTGGAAAAGCAGCAATTGTTTTCCTTCTGGTTCTGCTAATGGATGCAATTGTCTTGGGAGAATTCCATGATTGGATTTCGTCCTAAATGCCAATCTGGCATCTGCAGTCTATTATAGTGGTCATCTGCTAGATGTTAATGTAAATCTGATCCGATTAGCTGTATTGACAAGGTATTTGCCAACCCATATAGATGAGAATGTAAGAAAAGAAACATTACTACAAAGCAGTTATGAGATCTTCCTTCCTTCTTCCTTCCTTCCTTTCTTTCTTTCTTCTTTCTTCTTCTTCCCCTTCTTCCTCCTCCTCCTCCTCCTCAGATATGCACTCATTTCCAACAAAGTTCCATTTGCTAAATCAGTTTAAATTATAATCCTAGCAATTGTGCAATATTGTAATAAATATAAAGATAGCATTAGCCCAAATGATATACCTTAATAATTTTGATCACTGCCTTTCAAAATAATTCTCTTCAATAAGATTTCTATACTATTTTAATATTTTTGCAAAGGTAGAGAACTAAAAAGTAATAAAGTACATAGCATTGTCTCTTTACATTTTTAATATGATATAATGAGTCCAAAAGTAATTACATGATTGTTGTCACAGGAACAGTTTTGAATGAGAATCATTAAGTGACTTTTCTACCCTCAAAAGGCATCACTTATTTCTCTATTATTCAGTTTGAAGTTTTGACCTAAGCTGCCTTATAGAATTCATTAATCTCAGGAAGGATAGCTTTTCTAAATATTAAGATTATTCAACAGCTTCTCTACTTCTCTGATAGTCATTGTCATTTGTATCATCTGTTATTGCAAATTCTGTCTTTTAAAGTCCATGTCATCAGTCTAAGCCTCACACTAACATTTAGCTAAGTTGGTATTGATTTTCATTTATATTCTTCCTTTTATCGAAGATCAAAGGGCAATAGATATGCTTCCTATAAGCCAAATACAAACATTTTATTTAAAAGTTGTCCAAGGGAGGAAATTTATTATTCTTCAAGTAGATTGTGTAAGTGAAGCATAGCAATTGCAATAGTTTTACAGTATATGCCGCTTTATAGTGCTTCACAGCCCTCTCTAAGCAGTTTTCAGCGTCAGCATATTTTCCCCAACAATCTGGCTCATTTTATTGACCTCAGAAGGATGCAGGGGTGGGCAGCAGGCAGGACGGAGTGGAACACAGTTCCACAAGCGGGAATGAAGCTGCGTGCACAACTCCAGCTAACCGGTGGCACTCACTTCCTGGATTACTGGTCTCGGCTCGGCTCTGCTGCTGCTGCTGCACACTCATTGCTTTTTTCCTCTTTCCTCCTTCCTGGCCTTGGATGAGCTTCCCTCTCTCCTGCCCAGCTCCCCTCCAGCCTCACACGGCCACCTCCAAAGGCCAGGAAGGAGGAAAAGAGAAAAAAGCAGGAAACACAAAGCAAATTGTCACCCTAGCAAGCGACTCTGGTGAAGTTGTAAATTGAGGACTTAACAGTTCACTTGAACGATGATATCGTTCAAGCCACTCCCACCTGGTCACATGGCCAGCAAGCCACTCCTACCCAGGCACATGACCATCAAGCCACACCTACAAAATAAGCCACACCCACAGTGTGGCAGCAAAATTTTTGGCTGCCCATTACTGGAAGGATGGATGGCTGAGTCAACCTTGAGTCAGTGAGAATCGAGCTTCTGGCAATCGGTACAGTTAGTTTGCAACACTGCTTTCTAACCACTGTGACACCACAGAATAAAAAGGTGTCTTCCCAATCATATGTTAAGACTCACCATTTTATCACTTTGGCTTTCCTGTTATTATATGTGGCTTGAGACAGTCCATGTGTTTCATCTCCCAATGTGCACTAACATATCCTGTTGAGTTCAACAGGATTCATTTACAATTGTTCAACATAAAGTCATATTCTTGCTGCAAGATGTTTGAGTAATTATTCTTCTTTTGATACTCAGATTTTATTTATTAATATACCTGGGTCAGCAGCTACAAATGTTTGTTCCATTAAAAAGATCTGTTTTGTAGCTTTTCCCAACTGGGTACACCCTAGATTTATTGTGATTGCAATATTTAAATTTCCCAGCTAATAAGGAAATGCTATTTTGAAATCTGAAATTTTGGGGATTATAAACCCAACCTACCCCCCTGACCGATGAATGCTTAGTTTGACTGCTGAATGAATGATATTGATAGTTTTTAATTAGAATTTTAAGATTGTTTTTTAAAGGTATAATTGGATTGTTATTATTGTTTCCTGTTTTTCTGTACATGCTGTGAGCCGCCCCGAGTCCTCGGAGAGGGGCGGCATATAAATCCAATTAAATAAATAAATAAATAAAACACCTTGTAAATACCAATTTTCACAAAGAGGAAAGAAAAAAAATGGATGGTAACTAATCAAAGAGAGAAGCAACCTGGAATTAAGAAGAAACTTCCTAACAGTGAGAACAATTAACCAATGGAAACAGCTTTGCCTTCAGAAGTTTTGGTTCCTTCATCACTGAAGGTTTTTAAGAAGGAACTGGACAGTCACTTGTCTGAAATGGTATAGGGTCCCTTGCTTGAGCAGGGGGTTAGAGTAGAAGATCTTCAAGGTACCTTCCAGCTCTATTCTGATTGATTGATTGATTGATTGATTGATTGATTGATTGATTGATGCTAGAGCTCTCTAATTCCAACAATAATTCACAAGCAAAGTTTTGATCTTTTCAAACCTGGGTCTATATGTGAAAATATTTCCGATGATAACTCTGATAGTTTTATGTTGTTACTATTTGGCTCTTCATTTCCCTGGAATTTATAGCAAAACCAATTATTGGAATGTCAGTGCTGTCTTGACGAGATACTAAAACTTGTAGCATTCCCATTTTGTTGCTGTGGCTAAAAAGTAGCTTTCCTGTAGGTCGATTTTCATGTTCCTGATTGCCTCCTTATCTTTCACAGTGCCACATTGTCAGACCTTTTTAACATATTGTTGCCTCCTGGCTCCAGGCAGGGAAATAGTTTTATAATATGAAGGTTATAAGTCAAACTGACCTCTCAAAGGCAATTTTAATCTCAGTCTTTCCTTTAGGCAGTACTCTCTCACAAGCTTTAGTTTGATTTAAGAAGTAACTGAAACCATATTTCCTTTTCCCCTTTCCCTGTCTACTCTGTCTCTTGTCGCTCTATTTCAGTCCTTCATCTAAATGTTTTCATTAAACCACTGTTTGGCATTCCATATTGCTATGGGGTTGCTTCCTATACAACAATTCTCCTATATACATACATTATAGATTCACAAAGTGTAAATTCTTTCTACATTCTGCATGTTTCTTGCCACATACAAGAAATAGTCACAGACATTTTAATGTTGCTAGTTCCTTGATAGCACTCAAAATGCCAAAAACATCACCTTTCCTTTAGAAAACACTTTATGTCAGGAACATAAAATACATTTACTCTAAAAAGGGCTATATAGTTAGTTTTCTAAATTTATCAGATTCTAAGAACTTGGTGAGATTCATATTGACAACTTTAGATATGAGATTGTCTTATCTGGATAGACTGACTGGTACAATTTTTAATACTGTATTGTGTATTCCTGAAAAACAGGTCTCAGGACATGGTATTAGATTTTTTTGTTTGTTTGTTTACATCTTCTCTTACTTTTTAAAACTCTTACTAAAAATCTTGTGGAAATATCAAGGAAGTAGAGAGGGGAGTCTTCAGTTTGCTGATAATATTATTTTCAGTATCTGCTATTCTCTTATCAACTGTCTCACACAGCAACTGAAATATTGGGCTCAATTGCAGTTGTAAGTTATTCTGTGATTTTTTTTTTAATGTGTGTTATTTTAAATTTTGTTGTTGTTAGTTGCAAAGGCATGGCTGACCCATTGTGACCCCATTGAAAACATTCCACCAGGCAATCCATTTTCAATTTTGGTTCATAAAAATCACAAAAATAAATACAGCTGGATCAAAAGAGTTTATATTACCAGCAATGCTTGGAATAAAACTTTGTCAAACAAGAAATGCAGTATATACTAAGTTAGACAAGTCAATAGATCCTTAATCCATGCATTGTAAATAATAATAATAATAATAATAATAATAATAATAATAATAATAATAATAATAATAATAATAATAGTAGTAGTAGTAGTAGTAGTAGTAGTAGTGATGATGATGATGATGATGATGATGATGATGATGATGATGATGTCAGGAGGTCTTGGATTTTTCCACTCTTCTACCTGATCTAATGGTGCTTCACAGAGAACATTAATACAGTACATATAGGGAGAAAGCAGATCCACTGAGCATACAATAGTTTGTCAATGGAAAGAAAGAAAGGAACAAGTTATTGAAGAAAAGCATGTGGTGAAAGAAGTCTGAAAACCCCCTCAATCTCTTCCTTAAAAATAGGAAGAAAATTAGAAAGTATGTAAGTGGCTCTTAAGATCAGAAGAATGTTGAGATTTTTGATAGTTTCATCATTAGGTGGCCTTGAATTTAGTGAAATCTTAATGAATCCATCAAGATTTGTTGATCCATATCATGGTAATTACCTAGGATTTGGGGGGTTTTATGTTCCATTTATATGCCTCATGTTAAAATGTTGCCTATGAGGACTTTGAACCATAAAAACAATTTATGAACCACAGAGATTAATCAAAATAATACTTACCTTAATAATTATTTGTCCTTATTTGATTAACGTTATAAAATCATGGTCATGAAATATATGAACTATCAACAATGCATATGTAATTTGCTTTATATTGTCTTGTTTTGTTTCTTGACCAAATAAAGATGCACTAAAGGTTCTTTCAAATAGATCCATTGAAGTATTACCCTTCCTTCCTTCCTTCCTTCCTTCCTTCCCTCCCTCCCTCCCTCCCTCTTTCCCTCCCTCCCTCCTTCTCTCCCTGAGCTGGCAGACAAGCGAAATAAATTACCCTTCCTTCATTATCAATCCCTGTTCTCCAACAATAGCAGGGTTGATGAAGGGTGCTGTCTTCATATATCTACTGTGAGCCACGTTAAGGAAAGGAATTAATGGATTTTCCTGACTTTGTTTTCCCTCCCATCTATTGGCAGGAAAACAAGTACCAATTACTCTTCCTAATGTAAAATAGGGTGATTTGGGCAAATGTAGATAAGCACTTAGAATGGTGGATTTGGCTTCCTGTAACATGGCCCAATGCACAGGTTGAGGGCGTGGGGCTATGTAGGAAGAAGCTGCTCTGACAGTCCTGCTTGGTCCAACTCATCTTCCATTTTTATCACCTATTAGTTAGGTTATTTATTTTGCTACCCTCGTGTTAAAAAGGAGCTTGGCTGACAGAGCCTGGAGAGACATCAGGTAAAGTAGGAGGTAACAACTATCCCTGAGCTCCATGCTCAGCTAATGTAGCAAGTGAAGAGCAGTTATTAGAGTGTCCAAGGAGTGCATTTCTGACTTGCTGGAAGTAGTCAATGGATAGCCATGGAAAAAATACAATTATCATTAGTCTGCCTATAATAACAATAGACATCATCAACATAATACTGCTACCGCACGAATCCCAGCGACCGATAAGGTCCCACAGAGTTGGCCTTTTCTGGGTCCCATCGACTAAACAATGTTGTTTGGCAGGCCCCAGGGGAAGAGCCTTCTCTGTGGCGGCCCCGGCCCTCTAGAATCAATTCCCCCTGGAGATTAGAACTGCCCCCACCCTCGTCTTTCGTAAGCTATTCAAGACCTATATCGCCAGGCATGGGGGAACTGAGACACCTTCCCCAGGCTTTTATACTTTATGTTTGGTATGTTTGGTTTTAAATGAGAAGGTTTTATATTTCTTTTTCTCTTTTAATATTAATTTATTCCACTGTAACATTGTTTTTATTATTGTTGTGAGTGGCCCCAAGTCTTCGGAGAGGGGCGGCATAAAAATCTAATAAATTATTATTATTATTATTATTATTATTATTATTATTATTATTATAACTGGTGCTCTCAGAGCTGAATGCAAGATTATGTTGCTCATTATCTGAGTAATTAAAAAAAAAAGCTGTGTAAAACCAGCAGAAAACCTATAAAAGGGGTGTCAAACTCGTGGCCCACAGATGCATGCTGTGTTGACCTCACCCCCGCCCAGTTTAGCAGAGGGGGGGGGAAGTCCTGATACATCATGTTACACTACCGTGATGGCACATGTTTGACACCCCTGCTATAATTCACCCAGTGATGTCAGACCTTGAAACACACCACAAACAGCTGGCAAAGAATGGCTGTTTTTCCTTTAGTTTGAACTGATCTTCAGTGAAGCACAGGACTGCTCAAGAGAGCAGTAGATATTTACAGATTCAGACCTCTTGCAAACCCATTGTGTTTCTGGTCTGCCATTTGATCAGCTGAGTAATACTTCCTCTTTCCCCTTTATTACAATTCCAATATGTGAGTAACCACTATCACTCCTTTAAAATGGTCAAACAACAAATAAATTATGAAGAGAATAGAAAGCATCACAAATATACAGTCCTTTCCATCCTAGTCTCTAGGCTTGCCCAGGCAAATCTGAAGCCTGTTCCTTCAAATCTGTTGTGATGCCAAATTTTGAGCAGTATTGTAAAGATACAGTATTGATGTACAAAGCAAATTCCAAACTCAAAAATCCAATAGAGACTTACAAGCAATAGCAAGGGGATTTTCACTGTAATTTCTAGGCCCTTAGAGTGGCTAATCCAATATGGGTGGTGTAGGTTGTTATCAATCATTTGCCAAGAATGTGGAATGCCTGTCTGGTTGATATTGACTAAGCATCCTACTTATTTACTTAGCTCTCTCTCCTATTTAAGGAAATGGTTATTTACTCAGCTCCTGTTTATCTAAGTTAATTAAAACTCTTCTGTTTGTCTAGGGTAAAAGTTAGACACTCTTCTGTTTAATTAGAAAACACATCTTGATATGATTTGTTTAACAATTAGAATTGTTACTATGGTTAGTCAAGTTAATGTTTTGTATTTGTATACACAAGGAATTTTGTTATAAAAAATAAATGCAAGTCTGAGAAAAGCAGAGCTTCTGAACACAGGGGAAGCTCTGCTCAGAAAGATTTCTTCCTAACTTGGACAAGCTTTGCTCAAGAAATCATGTCTCTGTGTCTATGAGTCCTACAGGGTAGTCTTTGACTTATATCAGTTTGTTTAGTGACCATTCAAAGTTACAACAGAACTGAAAAAAGTGAATTATGACCATTTTCCACACTTATGACTGTTGCAGCTTCCCCATAATCATGTGATTTACATTCAGATGCTTGACAACTGGTTCATCCTTTTCATCCTTCTGACAGATTCACTTAACAACCATATTATTAACTTAACAACTTCAGTGATTTGCTTAACAAATATGGTAAGGAAAGTTGTAAAATGGGGCACGGCTCACTTAACAAATTTCTCATTTAGCAACGTAAAATTTGGGCCCAATTGTGGTCATAAATCAAGGACTACCTGTACAGCCACTTTGAAGCTATCCTAGTGAACGGCAGCAAAACTACTGGAGCCCATGTCTATACAATTCACAACTGACAAAGTATATATGTATCCTGAGAAAACAGGATGAGATATGGTTCTTAATTCAAGCCAAAATTAAGTTAAAGTCCTCAGGCCGTATAAACACTGTGCCCTTAAACTGCCCATTTTGTATTTATCTTGTCTTAGCTACAAGTATTAGCAAAGGATTATAAAAGAAAATTGAGGGCTCCTCTGAATTCCTTAGTTGCTGCATCACACAAATGAGACAACCCCCTCCCCCCAAAAATAAAACAACTTTTTGAGAGAGAAATGGACAGCATCAATCTTGACTTACCATTTTACCATTACAGATTTAATATAGAAATTAGATTTATTATTGTCATTATATGTATATACACAGTATATCCATACAACAAAATTCACATGACCCGTAAAGACCAGGCCCAACATACATAACAATGTAACTAACCATCTCAGTCCAGTGCCACTCAGACTTTAGATGTCATGAGCACAGGACAGGAGCAAACTTAAAATATATGTAAACTTCTGTCCTGAGGAAACTTGACAAAAGGAATAACAAATAACAAACAACAGACGCTCAGCGTGGGGGCGTGGGGGCGGGTGAGAGCCGCTGCAACCTGGGCGTCACCCGAGGAGTCCAGCCCAGCTGAGAATCGGAGGGGGCTGCTGGTGGCTATTTAAGATCCCTTAAGACGCCAGAAATGCCGAGGAACATCTGAGACGCTCAGCGTGGGGGTGGGTGAGAGCCGCTGCGACCTGGGCGTCATCCGAGGAGTCCAGCCCAGCTGAGAACCAGAGGGGGCTGCTGGCGGAGGTGGCCTGGATCAGATTAGACAGCTTACCGGACAAGGCAGACCTCAGACGCCAGGACGCCAAATGGTGGGGGCACCTGGCGTCGAAGGGGATGCTGCCTGGCAGTGGAACCTGAATTACCAACCATTATGGGGACCATCTATGTCGGAACCACCTCTGTCAGGATCATGTGGAGGCTGCTCAGAAGAGGTTTGAGAGTCGTATGGAGCCACGGAGGGTGTGGGGATTCGGAGATGTCGCCCAATAGGACTATTAGCGCTTGGGGGGAAACTGGGACGACCAGCGATTATTGGGACTGTTACAGGGAGAGAACTTGGAATAATCCCAAATAAGGCAAGAGACAGAGTGCCGGTCAATGGCAGTTGGCAGCACTGAGAAGTCCATTCTATTATTGCACTTTAAGACTAAGACATTGGCTTTAAGACATTTTAAGACATTTTAAGACTAAGACATCAGCCAACCTGGAGTTTGGTTCCCTCGTGCTGCTGTGTTCCCTTCATTTTCTATTTAATAATTAATTTAAATTTTCTATTTGATACTGATTTTACACCACCAAAAAATCAATTTATATAATTACACAATTTTAATTGCTATTTTAAATTGTTATTAATTTAATCAATTTTTAATATAATTGGGAGTCCTAAATTAATGGATGATTGGGATAAATATACTTGTGGGTATGAGTGGAATGACTGGTATGATTGGGTTGGTGGGGGTGGGTGGGGTTATGGTATGGATGAGATGATTGATAATAGTATGAATGATAGATTTGGCCCACCTGACGCTCGGGAGACAGGAGAGGAAGGGGCACCGATCTCTGGGGTGGCAGAGGGTCGGAATATTCCAGTGTTGCTGGGGAGAGGCAGATATGGCGGGGGCCACAGAGTTAGCCGTTCCAGGGGAACGAGGGATCGTTGCTTAATAACGGTCCCTTGTTCTGGCTCTGTGAGCCCAATCTTGGGTACTGGTGATGAGTGTAACTCTGGCCCTGGGCTCAGGTTGCTGCTGCTTAATGCCAGGTCGGTGGTAAATAAAGCTCTCCTCATCCGGGATTTGATCCTGGATGAGGAGGCCGACCTGGCATGTATTACTGAAACCTGGCTGGGCCCAGAGGGAGGTGTTCCTCTCTCTGAAATTTGCCCAGCCGGGTTTCAGATATGGCATCAACCTCGACCCCAGGGAAGGGGGGGAGGAGTGGCTATTATAGCCAGGGAGAGCCTTTGCCTATGTAGACTCATTGCTCCGGAAATTGCGGGTTGCGAGTCACTCTTGATGAAGTTGGACTTAGGGGTTCAGGTGGGCTTATTTCTCACGTACCTGCCTCCCAGCTGCATGTCAAAAGCCCTGCCTGTGCTACTCGAGGAGGTAGCCGGGTTGGCGGTGGAGTTCCCCGGACTTATTGTCCTGGGGGACTTCAACCTGCCGTCACTCGGCGAAACCTCTGGGCTGGCACAGGAGTTCATGGCCACCATGACAGCCATGGACCTGACTCAAGTAGTTCGGGGTCCAACTCACGAGGGAGGGCACGCACCTGACATGGTATTCCTTTCCGAGCAATTGAGTAATGGTCTGAGACTAAGGGGCTTAGAAGCATTGCCTTTGTCATGGTCAGACCATTTTCTACTACGGCTTGACTTCCTGGCTCCAATCCTTCCCCACAGGGAGGCGGAACCCATTAAGATATTCCGCCCCAGACGCCTGATGGACCCAGAGGGCTTTCAGACGGCACTTGGGGTTATACCAGAGGCACTTGTCCACAGTTCGGCAGAGTCTCTTGCGGAAGCCTGGAACAAGGCTGCAGCGGAGGCTCTTGACCGGATTGCGCCTTTGCGACCTCTCTGTGGCGCTAGACCCCGTAGAGCTCCATGGTTCAATGAGGAGCTCCGGGAGTTGAAATGCCAGAAGAGACGTCGAGAGAAGCGATGGAGGAGGAGTAGGTCTGAGTCTGATCGAACACTTGTAAGAGCTTTTATTAAGACTTACAAAGTGGCGCTCAAGGCGGCAAGATGCGCGTACCATGCCGCCTTGATTGCATCAGCGGAATCCCGCCTGGCCGCTCTGTTTAGGGTGACCCGCTCCCTTCTTAATCAGGGGGGAGTTGGGGAGCCCTTGCAGAGCAGTGCCGAGGATTTTAACACGTTTTTCGCTGATAAAATCGCTCAGATCCGGGCCGATCTCGACTCCAATTGGGAAACAGAGTCGACTGACAATGAGTCAGTCGAGGTGACTGGGGCACGTACTTGTCCACCTGTCTGGGAAGAGTTTGATCTGGTGACACCTGATGAAGTGGACAAGGCCATTGGATCTGTGAGTTCCGCCACCTGCTTACTGGATCCGTGTCCCTCCTGGTTGGTCTCGGCCAGCAGGGAGGTGACACGGAGCTGGGTCCAGGAGATTACCAACGCTACCTTGGGGAGGGGAGTTTTTCCAACCATCTATAAAGAGGCGCTCATGCGCCCCCTCCTCAAGAAGCCTTCCCTGGACCCAGCCGTACTTAATAACTATCGCCCAGTCTCCAACCTTCCCTTTATGGGGAAGGTTGTTGAGAAGGTGGTGGCACTCCAGCTCCAACGGTCCTTGGAAGAAGCCGATTATCTAGGTCCCCAGCAGTCAGGTTTCAGACCCGGTTACAGCACGGAAACTGCTTTGGTTGCGTTGATGGATGATCTCTGGCGGGCCCGGGACAGGGGTTTGTCCTCTGTCCTGGTGCTCCTTGACCTCTCAGCGGCTTTCGATACCATCGACCATGGTATCCTTCTGCGCCGGCTGGAGGGGTTAGGAGTGGGGGGCACTGTTCTTCAGTGGTTCTCCTCCTACCTCTCCGGCCGGTCGCAGTCGGTATTAGTGGGGGGCCAGAGGTCGACTCTGAGGTCTCTCCCTTGTGGGGTGCCTCAGGGGTCGGTCCTCTCCCCCCTGCTATTTAATATCTACATGAAACCGCTGGGTGAGATCATCCGAGGGCATGGGGTGAGGTATCATCAGTACGCTGATGATACCCAGCTTTACATCTCCACCCCATGTCCAGTCAACGAAGCAGCGGAAGTGATGTGCTGGTGTCTGGAGGCTGTTGGGGCCTGGATGGGTGTCAACAGACTCAAACTCAACCCGGATAAGACGGAGTGGCTGTGGGTCCTGCCTCCCAAGGACAATTCCATCTGTCTGTCCATTACCCTGGGGGGGCATTATTGACCCCCTCAGAGAGGGTCCGCAACTTGGGCGTCCTCCTCGATCCACAGCTCACATTAGAGAACCATCTTTCAGCTGTGGCAAGGGGGGTGTTTGCCCAGGTTCACCTGGTGCACCAGTTGTGGCCCTATCTGGACCGGGACTCATTGCTCACAGTCATTCATGCCCTCATCACCTTGAGGTTCGACTACTGTAACGCTCTCTACGTGGGGCTACCTTTGAAAAGTGTTCGGAAACTTCAGATCATGCAGAATGCAGCTGCGAGAGCAGTCATGGGCTTACCTAGGTATGCCCATGTTTCGCCATCACTCCGCAGTCTGCATTGGTTGCCGATCAATTTCCGGTCACAATTCAAAGTGTTGGTTATGACCTTTAAAGCCCTTCATGGCATTGGACCAGAATACCTCCGAGACCGCCTCCTGCCGCACGAATCCCAGCGACCGATTAGGTCCCACAGAGTGGGCCTTCTCCGGGTCCCGTCAACTAAACAATGTCGGTTGGTGGGCCCCAGGGGAAGAGCCTTCTCTGTGGCGGCCCCGACCCTCTGGAACCAACTCCCCCCAGAGATTAGAACTGCCCCTACTCTCCCTGCCTTCCGTAAAGTTCTTAAAACCCACCTTTGCCGTCAGGCATGGGGGCACTGAAACATCTCCCCTGGGCATGTATAATTTATGTATGGTATGCTTGTGTGTGTGTTTGTTAGTATATTGGGGTTCTCTTTTAAACTTTTTTAAATATTTAAATTATTTGGATTTGTTACGATTTGTTTATGCCTTGTTGTGAGCCGCCCGGAGTCCGCGGAGAGGGGCGGCATAAATAAATAAATAAATAAATAAATAAATAAATAAATAAATAAATAAATAAATAAATAAATAAATAAATAAATAAATAAATAAATAAATAAATAAATAAATAAATAAATAAATAAATAAATAAATAAATAAATAAATAAATAAATAAATAAATAAATAAATAAATAAATAAATAAATAAATAAATAAATAAACAAACAAACAAACAAACAAACAAACAAACAAACAAACAAACAAACAAACAAACAAACAAATAAACAAACAGAATAAGAGAGTTGGAAAGGACCTTGCAGCAGGGATGAAATCCAGCAGGTTCTGACTGGTTCTGGAGAAGTGGTAGCTGAAATTTTGAGTAGTTCGGAGAAGTGGAAAGTACCACCTCTGGCTGGCCCCAGAGTGGGGCGGGAATGGAGATTTTGCAGTATCCTTCCCCTGCCATGCCCACCAAACCATGCCCACAGAACTGGTAGTTCACCTCTGTTCTGTGCACAGCCCTCAGAGCGAAACCCCCAACTCAAAAATCTTTTATTTTATGAATAAATCAAACTCTTTGTTGATATAAACACACATAATGAAAACAGGTTTTAAAAGAGAGGGTTTTCTTTTTGGGAGCTAAATGTGAACAAGGTCCAGGAAAAATGCCAAACTTGGCCTAATTAGCATTCCAATAGATAACGAAGTCCATTTATCATTTAGAGCATATGATTTACACTTGCTGGATTCCTGGCAAAAAGCATCCCTCTGAGAATGAGTGTTATTGAGACAGAAATCATGGTTTTAAAGCTTCGTTCAAACACATCCCCAGTTTCACATCTCTTCCATTGAACAATGTTGAATTCTATTCTATTCCATTCCATTCCATTTACTATGTAACTCCTCTCATCTTGTCAATAATCGTCTATAGCTAGGGTCAATCCATTGACTTTCCACTCTCACGTCTTCCTCATCCTCTGACTGGGACCACTCCTCCATTGTCACATCACCACCATCTAGTGGTTCCTCAGGCTCACTCAAGTCACTTTCTCCCTCACTCTTGCTCTCTGCTTCATTTGTCAACCCCCTTTGCCCAGGGTATCCAGAACAGCCTGGCTCATTCTCCTCAGAATCTGACATGACCTGAGGTGGATAAGGAGCACTCACAACAGCCACTGCCTTGGCGGTCTTCTAGTCCAACCCTATGCTTGACCAGGAAATCCTATATAATTTCAGACAAATGGTTGTCCAATCTCTTCTTAAAAACCTCCAAGTTTGGAGCATCAAAAATTTCTGGAGGCAGGTCCTTACTTTGATTAGTTGTTCTCACTATCAGGAAATTCCTCCTTAGTTCTAGGCTGGTTCTCTCCTTGATTAATTTCCCATTCATTGATTCTTGTCTTGCCTCCATTTTCTTTGGGGAATAGTTCGACCCATTCTTCTTTGTGGCAGCTCTTCAAATATTTTAACACTGCTATCATGTCACTCCTAGTCTTTCTTTTCATTAAAAAAGACATACCCAATTCTTGCAACCATTCTTCATATGTTCTTCATAGCCTCCAGTCCCCTAATCACCTTTGTTGATCTTTTCTGCGCTCTTTCTAGAGTCTTAACAACTCTTTTACATTGTGTGACCAAAACTAGATGTAATATTCCAAGTGTGGTCCCATCAAGGCATATTGCTTTTTCTTTTTAAAAAAAAGAAGTTGTTCCTAGTGGCTCAAAGCCAGCATCTCATAAGCACAAAATCCTTGGGCGATGTTGTGTCTATTGAAAGACTTCCCATGCCTCAGGCAGAAAGCAAAATAAAGTAGGATCCAGATTACTGAAGCAACATGAAAGTACCTGCCTCTGCAAGCCAATTCTTTTCTGAATACAAAACACAACATGGAAAATGTCTACCTAAATAAGACTCTTTTTGAAAACACTAAGCTTTGGAATGGTCACAGAAAGCCAAATAACAGATGACATAATGGTGTGGTAGAAGCTGGAGAAACAATTGGAGCCATATCTTTACTTCACTAAGAAGAGTTTATTTGCTCTCTGGAAAATAAGAGCAAAACCCTTTACATGTAGAATCAGGCTAATCAATGCTTGGCTTCCCTCCATCCTATCTTAGATGCTTCCAAGTCCTAAAAATGTTGACAGTACCCTTTTATAGACTGAAAGGAATACTTAATATTAATGGGATATAAATTGTGTTGACATACAGCATAAAGAAAATAAATGATGGTTGCTCCTAAAAGCTATTGAATATAAGATAGGATGGGATGGGATGGGATGAAATAGAGTAGAATAGAATAGAATAGAATAGAACTTTAAAGTCTTCTAGGCCAACCCCCTGCTCAAGAAGGACACCCTATACCAGGGGGTTCCTCTTGTTTCAGACCAGATTGCCCAAACCATTACCGACCTGCTGGCGACGTGAAGATGGTATGATGGATCTGGTTCTGTCTATGCAAAACGTTGTGATGCAAACCAGTGATGAAGGTAAGTAGAACCCACCCCATAGGTTCTTCTGCTTGAGCAGGGGGTTGGCCTAGAAGACTTTTTCCTCCCCAATTCCTGCAGAATTACTCTAATTGTGGCAGGCCAAAGTCTCTAACTCAAACTGATGGCTTCGGCCTGACAGGAGAAGGAACTCTGTCAAATATGCAGGCCATGGGAGTCTTTTGTTGTTGTTAATTGCAAAATCATGTCCGACCCATCATGATCCTATGGGTAACATTCCTCCAGGCCTTCCTGTCCTCTACCATCCCCCCAGAGTCCATTTAAACGCACGCTGACTGCTTCAATGACAGTCACCACATTCTCTGGCGTCCCCTTCTCCTTTTGCCCCCAGTCTTTTCCAGCATTAGGCTCTTCTCCAGTGAGTCCTTCTTACTCATTAGGTGGCCAAAGTATTTGGGTTCCATCTTCAGGATCTGGCCTTCTAAAAAGCAGTCAGGGTTGATCTTCTCTGGGACTGACTGGTTTGATCGCCTTGCAGTCCAAGTCCAGTATAGTTCAAAAGCCTCAATTCAGAGGCTTCAATGGGGGCTTTACATTCTAGATAATGATAAACACCTCAATTCAACATCAGAAAAGGCAGCTTGTCTAACCTTTTTCAGAATAGGACTTAATACATGTCAAGTAGCTTACCTTTCTGGTAATCTAAGTATGGTGTTTTGAATTAGCTGTTATGTCAGCACCAATATGCAATATTATACAATGTTAGCTGCCAGATATATTTATTTATTGTTATTATTTTATTTTTATTTATTTATTTGTCAAGCATGTACGAAGTAGCAGGTATAAACATAAACATTAGCAAGGTAGGTACAGGTAAATTAGGCAATAGGACAGTAGGACAGGAACAGTAGGCTCAATGGTCCGCTTATGCACACGCCTTACAGACCTTTTAGGAATGCAGTGAGGTCGATTGTAGACAGTCTAAGGTTAAAGTTTTGGGGGGTTGGGGAAGAAACCACAGAGTCAGGTAGTGCATTCCAGGCTTTGATCATTCTGTTGCTGAAGTCGTATTTTCTGCAGTTAAGTTTGGAGTGGTTTACATTAAGTTAATATACCGCTATTAAATGCACACAGAGAGAAATGCTTTCTTGTTATCAGCCATATCCCCCTCTCCTTCATTGGGAAAAAGATTACTTGGCAGTTTTCAGCTTTGTATAGAACTAGTTTTCCTTAAAGCCAGTAGCCTTAATGGCCCATTCAGGAGCAAATAAGAGAGATAAATTGGGAGCTAAAGTTTCCCAGAGCAGGAATGTTGAAAATGTAAATAACCAGCTGCCACCTAGCATACCATGTGCAAATTATAAAGGAAAGTTTCTGGAAAGGGTGGGAAGAAAAAGGCACTCAGTTGAAATTCAAGAGAGTAAAAGATATGGCTGCAACCTTAATTATCAGAATAATATTTGCTGTGGCTTCTGACCTGTTGCACGATAGAATTTCTACGTTTATGATGCCATCTTGAATTTCTGGGAAGCTTCAGCCAAATTAGAGCCAGCCAGGAATCAGCATGATCCAAACCACCCAAAGGGTTTTCATCTCAAGAGGGACAGCTCATAATGATGTTTTGTTCTTTGGAAATCCTACTTCTTTCTCAGCTGTGTTGAGGATTATAGCTGGAACCAGGGAAGCCTCTGAAATGGGAGAGTCAACATTCCTGCTGATAAAGGCACTTTGTCCTTGTGAAAGTAACTGTGGTCAGTTATTAAGAACTACATTGGCTCAATGGTTAGAATGTAGAACTGCAGGCTAATTCTTCTGACTGCTGGCTGCCATCAGTTTGACAGTTCGATTCTCACCGGCTCAAGTTTGACTTCCACCCTTCCGAGGTTAGTAAAATGAGGATTCAGATTGTTGGGGGAAATAGGCTGACTCTGTAAAACTGTTTAGAGAAGGCTGCAAAGCACTGCAAAATCCAAGTGCTACTGCTATTAATAAACTGGAACCTTTTCATAACCAAGCCCAGTGGTGCTTGTGTGTCCTGGACTAAACATTACAACAAAAAATCACAAAATCAGAAGAAATGACCTTATATCAAAGCAGACCATTGATCCATCTAGTTCAGTAGCATGCACAAAGTTGTGTCCAGGTCCTGAGCTCTGATTGGACATGTCTTAATATGGGCAGCTTTGCTTCCAGAAAGGGGTTGCAATTCACCATGCATTTCAGACATTTATGAAAACTGCAACAGAGCACCATGTTCTGGCGGACTGAAATGTCTGCAGAAAATCATTCGATTTATGGCTATTTCCTTTCCTGCTATTTGTAAACAGTAAGAGCATCAAGTCTGCTTTCACTGCTGATATATCATCGCCACAATGATGCTTGAATGATGCTACTTTGAATTTTTGTGCAAATGTAATTCTAGCTGTAATTATGTCAATACTCAAATATGCATCTTCCTTGATAAATTTTTCTGGTAATATCCCCAACAGGAATATCTCTGGTTTTAACTCTATACGTTGTTTCACTATTTTTTTTCTATTCATGTTTGAATTAAGCTCCAATACTCTTTGGTTTTTGCACATGTCCTTCTGAAGGAGAGGTAATTAAGAACATCTTGGACTATGTGGAGATGAATGGACTGGCAATGAAAATTAAAGACAAGGAAGATACAGAATATTATAATGCACGGGTGAAATGTTATGATTGGTTAGAAAATGAATATGCATAGAAGTTAAGCTAGAATGATTAAAGAAAAATGGAGAATAAGAGGTGTTATTCCCTGTTGTGATTCCGTCCGAGGCCCCTCAGGGAACGGCTGATCTTCTGTCGGTTTCCTGCTCAGAGGGGGAGGATGAGGAACAGGAGGTGCAGGCAGACGAGGAGGAGGAATCTCAGGCTGAGGAAGAGGGGGAACAGCCAGAGGCCCCCAAGAGGGAGCTCTCCCCAGCAAGCAGCCTGGATTCCTTAGAGGAAAATGCACAAGCAATAATCGATCTGCGACAGAGAAGAGCAACACAAAGAAGGGACCAATTAGCTAGGTACTTTCAGCACTAAAGAGGCAACAGCTGGGTTTGGGTGTGGTGCTCTCTGGAAAGGCTGAAAAGGCAGACCCACCCTTCCTGGCTTGTGGAGTATTATCTTTGGGAGTCCTGGGACCTGGCTGTGCTCTTTGGCGTCTTGGAATTCTGGTTTGTGACTTTGAATACTGAAACCTTGGGGGAAAAAGGTGGGGGGTCTTATTCTCTACAGTGGTGGGTGTGCCAGCAAGAAGGCTGCTGTATTGTCTGGACATCAGGACTCTGCTGTAAAGTCTCATAACCTGCCTGTGGGGAAGAACAGGTTTTTCTCTGTGTTTATTTTTCAAGCTATAAAGTACTTTTGCTTTTACCAGCGTGTCTGGCTGTTTTTTCCAGTTGGTGTTGAGGTCTGGGGGCACCCAGACAGAACATTCCCTTATCAGATTTGTAGGAGACAGCATTAAAACAGCAGTATATACCTAGAATAAAGGTTACATGTATAGATATGATACAGAAAGCATATGAGTTTAGAAGGGGCACTGGTAATTAAAAGATGTAGGGACATATAATATCAGTCTTAAATACAAGGTGAATTATGATTAGAATCACTCAGGGAAAGGTCAAGGTGGAGAAAGATGAAGTAGAAAGGGAAGGGAGGAGAGAAGGAGAGGAAGTAGGAAAGGGGGAGAGAAGGAGAAAGAAGATAGAAGGAGGAGAGGGAGATAGAGGGAGGGGAGCGTAATTAAATAAGAAAAAACAGACTGATAAATAAGAGTATAAATAGGATATTAATTTATGATAGATTGGATAGAAATGTATAATTATATATGTTTTGATATGACTTATGGTATACACATGGATGTATATATGGAAAATGTGGAGGAAAAATAAAAAAAACTTTTATAAAAATAAAATGGTTGAATGATGCTAAAAGAGGCTGCATATCATGGTGGTGGAAATGGCTTATAGGTAGATATGATGCAAATTTCCACCCTGTTACATTTCAGTCACTACGATTCATAACATGCAAAACTATTTGAAACCCTGTTTAAAAAAAATAGGAAAGAGGACATGTGTGAACAAAGCTGAGAATGCAAACAGATTTGAAGGATTGGGGTGGCAGGAAGGAATCCCAAATTCCTAAGGCAGAATTTGTAAACAGATGCAATCAATCATTTAATAATACCCCTCAAAGAGGGGTAGAGAAATATTCTGGTTAAAGTTCTCTTTCTGAAGCCTCAGAATGATAAAATTATCAGGTATCAACGAACCCAAGAAGAAATACTTGGATTAATTATTCACTCATCTCCGGAGCTTTTTGCATTCATACACATCCTGTGTGTACATTATTTAACACTTCAGAGTTCAACACAGATGCAGTATGACTGAGCAGCACACAGCTGAGTGAACAGACAAGAGGGTGGTTATGTAGGGAAGGAGTTCTGGGCCTCTCTTTCTCAACATGAGGCTCATATCTATGATTTCAATCTTAGCCTTTCTGTTCCTGTGGGGCAGACGAAGCTTCTGACAAGAAAAGGAATCTAGTTCAGTAGACCAAGTCCTGAAATTTCTGTGTGGAAAGTCTATGATATAATAGAATATCATATAAATGCTGGTACCTTGATCTGAACAATTATTACAGCTATGCATAAGGGCTTTCTTTCCTTCAGTAATTTTTCATCGTTTTTATGCTACGGACTTTCCTTGCCCAGATGACAGATGTGATAATTAATATTTTATTATTCTATTGGTGCAAGTTAGGAACGTAAGGAAGCGTCCCACAGGAGATCAGTGAATTTGCTTATCCATTCCATGGATAAGGCATGCATACAGGCCTCCCTGAAGCCCCAGGATGCAAAAAACTGCCCAATGGGGAAACTGGAAGTTCAGAAAAATGGACTTCTGGTTTTCCCAGTGTACTGTTTCAGGGAAGCTTCCTGAAGCCCCAGAGTGCGAAAAGCCCAATGAGCAAACCAGATGTTTGGAAAACGGACTTCTGGTTTCCCCGTTATGCTGTTTTTTTGCACTCTAGAGGCTTCAGGGAAGCTTCCTGAAGCCTTGGAGTGCAAAAAAAATAGGCCAATGGGCAAACCAGAAGTTCAGAAAATGGACTCCCAGTTTGCCCATTGTGTTGTTTTTTGCACTCCAGGGCTTCAGGAAGCTTCCCTGAAGGCTTCAGAGTGCAAAAAACATCACAACATGCAAACTGGATGTTTGTTTGTTTGTTTGTTTGTTTGTTTGTTTGTTTGTTTGTTTGTTTTGTTTGTTTATTCATTCATTCATTCATTCATTTATTTATTTATTGTTAGTTGAAAGGGACCATGACGTCCATCGAGTTCAACCCCCTGCACAAGCAGGAAGCCTATAGCACACCAGTCAAGAGGCAGTTCAATCTTCTCTTAAAAATGTCCAGAGTGTTGGAGTTCACAACGTCCGCTGGTAGGTTGTTCCATTGGCTGATCGCTCTGACCGTCAGGAAGTTCCTCCTTATCTCCATGTTGAATCTCTCCTTGGTCAGCTTCCAGCCGTTGTTCCTCGTCCGGCCCTCTGGTGCCCTGAAGAATAAAGTGATCCCCTCCTCTCTGTGACATCCCCTCGTATACTTGTAGACTGCTATCATGTCCGCTCTGGCCCTCCTTTTTTCTAGGCTATCCATGCCCAGTTCCCTCAGTATCTCTTCGTAAGTCTTGGTTTCCAATCCCTTAACCATCTTGGTGTTCTTCCAAGCTTCTGTTTTGCCCGTTTATTCACTCTCCTAGGCTTCAGTAAAGCCTCTGCTCATACATGGGGATGGGGGGGGGTTGCATGCATAAACAGAGGCAGAACATGGATTGCACATGCATAGGAGGAGGGAATGGATGTAGGCACATGCACACAAGATAGCACATGCACACACATCCCTTTGGCATGTGAACTAAAAAAAGTTTGCCATTTGTCTCCTGTTGCATACACTAAAATAATCCAATAGATGAGACTACAGAGAATAACAATAATGCAAGCCATGGGTGGGGAAAAGGGGGCTCTGTGGAAGGGGAAACGATGAGTAATGAACTATTATTAAGAACAGATGATATGCCTTCTTGTTCCTATAGACGAGGCTCCATTCAATTAATTAACATTCAATTCTAAATCTCACACATATTTTCAAAGCATGTTCACAAGATTAGCTTTCCCTTGCTGCTATCAAAGTAGATCCGTGCACATTCCTGGCACTACATCAAGGTTAAGTTAAAAGCTGCACTTGAAGGCAGTTGTGTGTGGTATGGGACACAAGACGGCTCATTAGCCAGTGGTGAGTCTGATGTGAAAGCCTTTAATGTGGTACAATGGCCTTTTTTTAAAGTCTTCCGTTAAAAAAGAGGAGAAGCTAATAATGTGAAAGTTTTATTGCAATTTTTTTAAAAAGAGCAACTTCTCTTTGGGGGGGTGGGGGCACGATCCATTGCAGTTAGTACAGAAGCTCAGGGATTTCCTTCACTGGGGAGTGGGGAATGAGTGTAATTATATATGGGGAATGGACCAAAGTTTTAAACCAGCAATACAGCAGGGTCTTAACCTCTAAGGCAGGAGGTGGAAAAATAGGTGTTAGCCATCTTACCCAAGCCCTTAAGAGCATAAACATGTGGTGAACCCATTACCTAAACTACAAAGAATGGACCCTCCCTAATAAACTGAGTTAGGAGGTTAAGTAAATACTGAAAGTGTTTTTTCTTTTCTTTTAAAAAGCCCACTGATAGGGGTAAGGCTTAAAATATATACATATATTTATAGCTAACATTTTTCACTTGTCAGTCTCAAACGTTTGGAATCTATGAAATGGGAGGTCCTTCAAACAAACACTGCATGTTGATAAACAAAGCTCTCTGTATAGGAATCGGTTAAGGCCACCCTTCCCTGGATATAGATTTACCAGCGCTGCAACGGCGGGAGGCAGATTGCAATGCTTGCCTCTACACAGCCAAGTTTCAGCAATTAAAGGATTCTAGCATCTGGGCTGTAGAACCGGTTTTCCCACAGATAAAAGCAGCACTGCTCCTTCCTGTGATGAGTTCTTATTACCAGATTGTTAGAAACGGCTTCATATAGAAAGGAAGCAGTAGGGGGTTGTAGGAGGTGATAGATTCGAAGGATATCCAAGGAAGGCTGGAATAGGCCAGTGAAATACTGTGGAAGCAGGGTGAATAATCAACAAAGACACAGAAAGGGAGAAAGCTTCTCAATGTGGAAAGTTAGCTCTGAAGCAGAGGTGGGTTTGGACCCGTTCGGACCAGTTCTATAGAACTGGTAATAACTGGCCTGGATTGCTAGAACCAACAGCAACCTAGGCCTGCCATGCCCCTGAGCTGGTCCTCCTGGTGATGCTGTAGGTGATGCCATCTTGCTTTTAGCTTCTGCACATACGCAAGGTAATTTGTTCTATGAAATTGGCCTCTGATAAAAACCCAAGGATTGAAAACATGGATGGGGTTTAAAACATCAGTTTTAAAGATAAAAAAAGCAATAGGTTGAAACTAATAGGTTCCACAGAGTTGGCCTTCTCCGGGTTCCATCGACTAAGCAATGTCGTTTGGTGGGACCCAGGAGAAGAGCCTTCTCTGTGGCGGAACCAGCTCCCCCCAGATATCAGAGTTGCCCCCACTATCCTTGCCTTTCACAAACTCCTTAAAACCCACCTCTGTCATCAGGCATGGGGGAATTGAAATTTCACTCCCCCCTAGGCTTATAGAATTTATACATGGTGTGCTTGTATGTATGAGTGGTTCTTTAAATTGGGGCTTTTTAGATTATTTTTAATATTAGATTTGTTTTCATTGTCTTTTCATTGTTGTTAGCCGCCCCAAGTCTTCAGAGAGGGGCGGCATACAAATCTAATAAATGAATGAATGAATGAATGAATGAATGAATGAATGAATGAATAAATGAATAAATAATCAAGGAGAGAAGCAACCTGGAATTAAGGAGAAACTTCCTAACAGTAAGGACAATTAATTAACAGCTTTGCTTTCAGAAATTGTGGGTGCTTCATCACTGGAGGTTTTCAGAAAAGACTGGACAGTCACCTGTCTGAAATTGTGTAGGGTTTCCTGCTTGAGTTGAAGCTGGACTAGAAGACCTACAAGGTCCCTTACAGCTTTATTCTGATTGAAGTGTCACTGGATTCTCGGGTGATCTTTTCTCTGTACAAACATAGAGAAATATATTGGAGAGTACAAATGTAAATTATAACACATTCTATATTATGAGGATGTGTTAGCAAAGATAGTAGAAACCATAGCTTTCTGAAATTCAAATAAATAAGAAAACACAAAAAACCCCATCAGAGACAGCATGTCAACTGATCCACTAAAAACCTGGGATCATCAACCATGCCCCTTTGTATCAGTGGGCTTAAAATTATCTAGCTCTATTTAAACTTATCTTCAGATCAGTTCATCTAATATTTCCTCTTAAGATTCAGAAAACTCTGAATGAATTGTAAACAGATGCTTGAGTCATTTGGTTAGGCAAATAAAAGACAGTAAAATATGGGATGGGCCCCCACCTCTATCTTTAAGGCCATGGAGCATAAAAACAGCTTTTAATGAGAACCCCTAGATCCACAGATCGTTAACTAGAATCCATTCATCATAGACTATAAGAACTTCCCTTAACTACATTAGTTTGACAAAGTGGTGCATTCTTCATGTCTCAGAAAAGATCTCTATTATCCCAGATGTTCTTAGAAATTCCAGAACTGCTGCCGGGGGTTTTGACTTTCAGAAACGGAAAGCTTGCGTAAACCTTAAGGTCAGTTCCTAAAGGATTGTAAAGTGTAGTTAACCTTTTTATCGTGGGGTTTTTCCCCCTGAAAATGTGTCAAACCAATTCCTTCGTGTCATTGAGGAAGTCTTGTAATCCAATTTAAAAACAGAAGTAAGCAATGGGGTATCACAAGGTTCGTCTTAGGCCCAGTACTTTTCAATATCTTATTTAAATGAATTAGATGAGGAAATAAGAAGGGGAACTCATCAAATTTGCAGGTGATACTAAGCTGGCAGGAGTAGCCAACACCTCAGAAGACAAAAGGATCTTGACAGGCTTGAAAAATGGGCCCTATCAAACAAAATGAAATGTAGTGTGGAGAAAAGCAAGATTTTACATTTAGAAAGGAAAAACCAAAGGTACAAGTACAGATTAGGAGGAAGCCTGGCTCAAATACAGTAACTGTGAGAGGGACTTTGGTGTCAGTCCTGGAAGCTATCTTTACCGTTGGAGCTTCAGGGCTGCCACATTTAGTCCCTGGTAAAATAGGATGGGGCATTGCACAGAGTGGTTGAGGATTAGCCATAACAAGATTCCTTTCTTTGGGAGTCAGGGACTTTCGGCCTGCATCTGGATGGGAACGACTATGGGTTGTCTTCAGTTGGGATGGTAAATTGATTGGAGCATGTGATGCAACAGATTCAAACTTAACATCAACCTCTCCAAACTTGACTGTAAAAAATATGACTTTAACAATCGAGTTGTCGAAGCGTGGAACTCATTGCCAGACTCAGTGGTGTCAGCCCTCAGCCCCAAACATTTCTCCCTAAGACTCTCCACGATTGACCTCTCCAAGTTCCTAAGAGACCAGTAAGGGGCGTACATAACTGCACTGGTGTGCCTATCGTCCCCTGTCCAATCTTCTTTCCTTATCTCATATCTCATACATTTTCTCTCCTTTCCTCCAACCTCTCTTCTTTCTTACTTTCTATCATTATATATATTACTTAATGTCTATTCTCCTTCATATGCATTGTATATTGGACAAAGAATAAATAAATAAAATAAAATAAAATAATAAAAATTCAGGAGATGGATCTTTGACTTTCTTCTGGGTGGGGAAAACCCAGAACTCTCAGATTCAGGTTTTCCCAGATATGTCAATAAGATATCTCTAATAAAATGGAACTTTGAGGAACTTCAAGCTTTTGAGTCTTCTTTTGTTGTGGGTGTTACTTGGAACCCTGACACTGGAAATCCTAGGGGGCGATTGTTATATATGGACCAGCAGTGTGTGGCAGCAGCCAAAAAAGCTAAGAGAGTCCTTGGTTGTATAAACAGAGGCATAGAATCAAAAATCACACGATGTATTATTACCGCTTTATAAATCCTTAGTTAAGACCACACCTGGAGTAGTGCACCCAGTTTTGGTCACCACATTACAAAAAACACATCGAGACTGGGAAAAAATGCAGACAAGAGCAACTAAGATGATTAAATCTTAGTTGTTTTTACAGGACTGTCTCCTGCCACATACCTCCCAGAGACCAATTAGTTCTCAGAGTGGGCCTTCTCTGGGTCCCGTCGACTAAGCAGTTTAGGTTGGCAGGTCCAGGGGGAAGGGCCTTCTCTGTGGCTGCCCCGGCCCTTTGGAACCAACTATTCCTCGACATCCGTACTGCTCCCATGTACTGGCCTTCCAAAAGGCCCTGAAGGCCTGGCTTTGCCAGTGAGCCTGGGGACCATAATACTTAACATCTAGTCATGACCAAATTCTGATTTGCTTGGTGTATATGTGCATATGACTATATAGTTTTGTTTAGAGGTTTTTAGCTTACTTGGAGTTTTACCGTTTTTATTATTTTATATTTGACTTATGGTATTATTGTACCATTTATTGTTGTAAGATGCCCTGAGTCCCACAGGATTGGGCAGCATATAAATCAATTAAATTAAATAAAAAATTAATTAAAAAAATTAAATTAAATTAAATTAAATTAGATTAGATTAGATTAGATTAGATTAAACTAAACTAAACTAAACTAAACTAAACTAAACTAAACTAAACTAAACTAAATTAAATTAAATTAAATTAAATTAAATTTTAAATTATTAAATTCCTGGAGATTGTGAAGAATGGTTGCAGGATTTGGGAGTCAATTGTCTGGAGAAAAGAAGGACTAGGGGTGACATGATAGCAGTATTCCAGTATTTGGGGGGCTGCCATAAAGAAGGAGGGGCCAACCTATTTCCCAAAGCACAAGAAGGCAGGACAAGAAATGATGTGTGGAAACTAATTAAGGAGAGAAGCAACCTGTAATTAAGAAGAAAATTCCTAACAGTGAGAACAATTAACCAGTGGAACAACTTACCTTCAGAAGCTGTGGGTACTTTTATCAATGGAGGTTTTTAAGAAGAGACTGGACAGCCACTGAAATTGCAGAGGGTTGGACTAGAAGATCTTGAAGGTCCCTTCCAGCTCTATTCTGAATTGTATTGAACAGGAAAACAAGGTATGGGAAAATGAAACAAATTTGCCCAGCCTGTCTCCTTTCTTCATATTAGGAACTCTTATTCCTATTATAGGAATACCATTTTTAGCAAATGCTGAGAATTCATCCCATTCATGAAGTAACATTTCACATAATTGCCTTGATTGGAGCTGCCACTTCAGAAACAGTTGCATACATTAAGAATAGAACTTTAGCAGATTTTCACTAAAGAGAGGCACAAATTTGGTTCTGAAATCTGTTTCAAATCTCTCCCCCGTCCTACTGCCTCTCCTGTTCCTCTAGAGAAGCAATACCGATTTATTTTAAGGAATGCTCACTTACTTTTTCAGTGCTTCAAATCTCCAAAGTGACAAATCAGGAACAGAGAAAATTCCAACACTCAGATTTGGGCAATGCCAATTTGGATCAATCCTAATTTGCAGATCTCCAATGGGGTGTTGATTGTGAGGAGTACACCGTTTCATCCGAATTTGAGACATGAATCACATGATGGTCTTTTTGTGAGGGAGATCATCATGTTTGGTTGTCCTTGGCTTACAAGGATTCATTTAGTGACCATTCATAGTTAAAATGGCAACTGACTCACACCTATGATGGTTGCCGTGTGTCGGGGATCATGCGATCCCCTTTTGTGACCCTTTGACAAGTAAAATCAATGGAGAAGCTAGATTCACTAACGTAATAACTTCAGTGATTCACTTAATAGCTGTGACAAGAAAGGTTGTAACGTGGGGTAAAATTCACTTACTGTATTTTTCAGAGTATGAGATGCAACCTCTTCCTCCTTAAAAGAGGCTGATAATTTGGGTGCATCTTATACTCTGAATGTAGCTTTTTGCTAACCACCTTCCCAGCTCTTATCTTGCAGGCTTTTTCATTGTTTCTCTCTGCAAAGAATGTTTTCCAACCCCCAAGTCTTTGCAGGGTTTTGTTCATTGTTCTAACTTGCTCCGAATAAGTTTCTTTCCGGTCCTAACCAGGTGCTAACGATGTTCCCAGCTCTTAACCACTTGCAAGCTCTTTCATTGTTACTCTCTGTAAAGAATGTTTTCCAAGCCCTAAGTCTTTACAGGGTTTTTTCCATGCTCTACTTCCTCCAAATGTTTCTTTCCAGGTGTTAATGATGTTCCCAGCCCTTACTGGCTTGCAAGCTCTTTCATTGTTACTCTCTCCAAATAATTTTTTGAAAGCCCTAACCAGGGGATAAAATAATGTGCTGAAGCTGACCAGACTAAGGACACTAGCCAGATGAATACCTGGTAAGCAGATTCTTTTCCCTATTTTCCTCCTCAAAACTGAAGTGTGTCTTATACTCCAGTACATCTTATATTCTGAAAAATATGGTAACCACTGTCTCACCTAACAAGAGAAATTTTGGGCTCAGCTGTAAGTCCAGGAAGGACTACCTGTGTTTATTTATTTATTCATATTATAGAAAAGTGCTGCATTTTATACGTAGGCTTTAGCTCCTGGGAAGCTTTTCTTGATGGATACTACAGCTAGAAGCATCTCAGCTAGGGACCAAGACTGTGATAAGCTTGCCTTTAATAAGCATGCTCTACTGCAAGTCCCCCCCCCCAAAAGCAGTTACAGAAAAAAGGCATCAATTTAAAAATGCAACATGCAAATATCTTCATAAGAAAGCACAGTTCATATTTGTAACTCTTTCTTCCCCTCATGTGGCTTAAGAGACTGAGAGCATCTTAATTATGGGGTGGAAGAATAGGTGTCACCTGTGCATTGTTATTGTAAGGGCCAATCCAGTCTGAAGAATCTCTACTTCTAACCTTGTCTGATCACACTGATTCTCTTAAAATATTCTCTTTAAAAATAAAGCAAACTTTTCCCCCCCTTTCCACAAAAATGTTCCAATATATCTATCTGATAAGTGGTACAAATATTCCCCATGGAGGGATCTGCAAATTTCATTACATTTGGCCCTAAAAATGAGACCATTATGATCTTCTCTGTATATTTAAAAAAAAAAACAGATTTAGACAAAGCATAGCTGGGAAACTCCTCTTCTAATTTCTGTGAAATTCGCTGTGCTTTATCCCCTCAAAATCTCCTGGTGCGTCTGCAAAATGCATCCTGTTCCATAGAAAAAGTAGCAGTCATAAAATGTACAGCCATTTGTTTCTTTTCATGCTAGATTATGGGAGACTACTGGTAGAGTCTTCTTTTTCCTAAATGTTGCTCTATGCCAAACTTTGAATCAGATTGTAATATTCTTTCCAACCTACGTTTTGGATCTGAATTCGGGATTGATATATAAAGCTTTATCAAGTTCTAAAATATGCTTGTTATTCTTTAAAAAGTAAGCTTTCATTCACTGAAGAAACATTATTAAGTATCTAAAATGGACCACAATTATTCCAGATTGCTTTTTATCTCTCTGTTTTAATGGTAGCAAAAAGGTATATAGAGAAGAATCTAAGTTAAAAAAGGTGAAATATTTATACAATCTGAAGAGAAACCAAAGTAAAAAAAACTGAAGAGAAACCAAAGTAAAAAAAAAATATGGAAAAGAATAAAATTATGGATCTTCGAAATGGAATTATAGAACAAACACATAAAAACCGCTGATGTTATAAGCTGTACAATTACACAAAGAAAGAACTGTGAGGATAACAGTTCAAAGGGTTGGGGGGCTATGTTGTGTTATGTCTTATAAGATGTAGGTATAATACCTAAACAAACAAACAATTATATTGTAAAATGATAAATTATTTACTGTCTTATTGTTTTTAATGTTTATATAATAAAAACTATTTTTTAAAAAAGAGAGAAGAATCTAAGTTGTGGATAGAATTGTTTCAGCTGCTATTCTTAACATTAAAAACATTACACATTAGATGAGCATATAAAGGAAACAAATTTGTATCTTTTCAGTTATTAGTATTGCAAGTGTAAAAATCTCATTAAGTAGCTAAGTACATGGTACAAATTACCACACATAAGTGCATAAGATTTATTTTGGTAGTGGAAACAGTAATTTATCTGAGAATTATTAATATTGAACCTAATGGGACATATGACTTAAGTAGTCCCTATTTAAAAAATAATCTCCCATCAGGAAAAAATGAAAGAATTCTATTCTATTCTATACTATACCAGTGATGGTGAACCTTTTTACGTTCATGTGACAAAAAGGGGGGCTTGCATGTCCATACCCATAATTCCATCTGAGCCCCAGCGCATGCACACATGACCCTCCCTGCTTCCAGCATGCGATGGGACACCTGGTGTGAAAATTTTGCTCTCCCCAGGCTTCAGAAGTTCTTCAGGTTGGGAAATGGACCATTTCCGGCATGCAGAAGGCCTCCAGGGGAGTGGGGAAGACCATTTATGAAAAATACTCAGTGGAAGGCAACTGGTGAATTAGCAGTTTCTTTATTTTTCTCTCAGTCAGAACAGGCAGGCAGTTAGGGTATAGTCACTAATTCTGTCTCAGAGAATATGGCGCATCTTTACCCTATTTATAGGCTTCACAAAGTAACAAACCTTATTTGACATAGTAACAAATTCTCCCGCCGGAACAAACAGCCAATCAGGAGACAACATTCAAATCCTGCTCTTAGCAACTCTCTCTCTGCATATTTAACAGTTTTCACTTTCCCCAGGCTCCTAGAAAGGTTATGAAGCCTGGAGAGAGCAAAAAAATGGAACTTCTGGTTCTGGAGGACCTCCTGGGGGGGGGCTGTTTTTGCCCTCCCCAGGCTCCTAGAAAGGCTCTGAAGCTTGGGAAGAGCAGAAAATGAGCCTTCCCCCATATCTGGGCAGTATGTGCATGTGCACTAGACCTGAGTTCGTGCGCCCACCAACATGGCTCTGTGTGCCACTTATGGTATGAGTGTCATAGGTTCACCATCACAGACCTTTACCATTCCAGACAAGTGGCTTTCCAATCTCTTCTTAAAAACCTCCAGTGATGAAGCACCCATAACTTGTGAAGGCAAGCTGTTCCACTGGTTACTGTTAGGAAGTTTTTCTTCAGACTGCTTCTTTCCTTGATTACTGGTAATTTTCATCTTTTCTTTTCTTCTTTCTTTCTTTCTTTCTTTCTTCCTTTCTTTTTGGTCTTGCCTTCTGGTGCTTTGGAAAATAAGTTGACCCTTACTTCTTTGCAGCAGCCCCTCAAATACCAGAACACTGCTATCATGTCACCCTTAGTCCTTTTTTTTCCCTCTAGACTGACCATACCCAATTCCTGCAACCATTCTTCGTATGTTTTAGTCTCCAAGCTTTTAATCGTCTTAGTTGCTCTTCTCTCCACTTGCCAGAATGTACAGAATTCCATACTTTCCAGAATGGAAGTTAATAGCAGGAAAGAAATTTACTCAAAACATCCTTGATACTAGGAGATCCTAACACCTATTAATTGCTATATTAGAGTGTGAGTGAAGGCTTTCCATTTCTTGGACTTTCTTATCTTATTTCTTTGACAGCCTTCTGGCCACAGTTTCAAACTACAAGCTAAGAGCATAGCTGAGCAGTCAGGACCCCAAAATCAACAGCATTGATTTGTAGTGAATACACAGGCAAATGCATAGTCAAGGGGCAGCTCAGACAGGAGATTAATATTAGTTTATGCTTGAACAGCTAGGCATCATCAGATCCAGGTAAATTAGAGATTTCCAAGAAATAATATGACATATTACAGTTAAAAGGCCCCGATAGTTGAAAATAAAACCAATAGCAACAGTAATAATGTCACTCTGCTAGTTGATAAATTGACAGATAATTCAACATATTAGCTTCAAGCACATTTAAATTATTCTGAATGTTAATTTATTGCTGTTTTAGACAACCAGTAATGAAGTACTCTGCAGCTTTCCTGAAAAGTGCATCCAGGAAGCCTTCTGGTCTTTCTAGGTGGCTGGATAACCAAGGCTTCCTTCCTAAATTCCCTGGATGTTTGGATGGCCCCAGGAGGCCTTCCATTTGTCTGTCTCAGACAATCTGTTTTAACCCCTGGACACAGCAACCACATTTAATGAGCTGAAGACGTATGGGAATTAGGACGTTGCAATTTTATGATGCAGAACATTACTTGAGATACCATTTCCACAGAGACATGGAATATGATACAATGAACGTACACTATCTCTTTGTCCCAGCCAGAATCTGTGTTGCATTCCTAATACATCGCTGTGATTACGAACCAAGAAGATGTATGGGAGAATAGCAATTATGTTTACAGCTAGCCAAACTAGCTGGAATCCTAGGCAAATAAAACCTAACAAGTCTTCTAAGCATGATATCGAAGTGCTGCCTATAAATGATAGCTGCATTTTGGCATTGTGTGAAATATTTAATGTGTCAAGAATGACACAAGAATAAAAGCAAGGACTGCTCATTAGTTACTAATGCTGAAATAATGAAAAATTGTAGCTTCTAGCCCACGTGTAAGTTTGTTGGTACACTACAATTATTTGCAATATTGTAAACTGTTGGTACACTACAATTATTTGAATTAATCCCCAAATTATTTATGAAAAAAATGTAATATACTAAAAATAGTGTGGATGAATAATTCTCCCCAATTCATTTTATTTCATGGCACATGATCATGCACATTAAGTTGAACCATTTTGATGGACAGCCCAATGTACTATTCAACAAATGGACAGAAATATTGCTAAATAAAAGCAATTATTACACTTATTCACAGTTCACATAATAAAACCAACAATACAGTACTTTCTCCTAAGGTTCAGTTTTATTTAACACATACAATACATTGTCTGTTTTGTACATTCTTTGATCAGTGGAAGCAGATGAAGATATGTCATTATTCACAATTTGGAACATATTTGGAACATCACTCAATATAGGTGGTCCTCATTTAATGAACACAGTTCAGACCTACAGCCTAGTTGTAAAGCAAAATAGTTGCTAAATGAAAATGTGACAATCCTTGTAATCCTATTTCAGCTGTCCTTTGCTTTACTGTGAAAGTCACAATGGGAAGATTGGTGATAAAGTTACTTTTTAAAAAACACCAATGTAACTGTGAATGACCATTAAGCAGAAAGGAAGGAAGGAAGGAAATATATTAGATGGATAAATAGTCTACCCTAGAAGAACATTCACTATCCATTTATTCTCATATTTAATTTAATGAGACTATTTTGAAATACGTTTTTTATCATATATGTGATAACAATACTCACTATAAAAGAATTTTTAAAAACCTATTATTTTCCGGGAAGGAAAGGGAATCAATTCCAAACAATTAACAATTTTTTATACCTCTCTTTAGTCATAAAAGTAATTTCAGTCTTAACTGAAATGATTTTCCATATAATCTAATTTTAATTATGTTTATTAATGTTTTGATAGGCATTGCTATCAATTGAACATTGTATGACTGGTTTTCTAATTGTGAAGTCTGAATTGGGAAAACTGTATTAGCTATTAATTTATGTGCTGTGAAATCTCTTAGATCATTTGCTAGTCAGTAGCTTATCTAGAATAAAGGCATTTCACAAAAGGATTTTGAGGTGAGGGTCAGAAACATTATAATCAAAAACATACCAGCCTGGCCTCCAGCAATATATTACATGGTTCTAAATGTATTTTTTTTATTGTTTCTGTTACCAAAGTAGGCATTTGAAGAATTAACTCTCTCAACAAATGCCATATGTAATATGTGCTTTTGTGTAGGCCTTTGTCCAATAATTTTGGGCTATTGTCTGATACATTAAAAAAAATTCTAGAAAGTTCAGCTTGATCAAGTGTGAGAAATATGTAGCACTCTGGATGGGCTCTTCTGAACTTCTGGACCGAAATCTTCAAAGCTACAACAACTGTTGGCATTAAGTCTAAGAAGGAAAAAAGCAGGAGGCTGACTAAAGAGTTTTTACTTACCCGCACAATGAACTAAGCCAAATCATTGCTTGTCTGAAGCACAAAGACATTCTTATGTTCTCTGCTGTTTCGGGAAGGAAATGACATGGCTTCAGCTTTGAATAACAATTTATTGTGTACATCCATACTGAAAGATACACTTTATTAGAACAGCCTTTGCTAATGCTGTGGTGAGGAGGGATCTGTCAGCATTTTCATTATAGACCTGGGGGTTGAATGTAGTGGAGAGGGGAAGCAGCTGCCAGAAATGTAACATAGCAAAGCAAGAAGGAGGGAGGGAGGGAGAACAGGTTATTAGCATGTGGAACCAGGTCCAGGTAATTGTATAGGTTCAAAAATCATGATTTGAATTAAAGAAAAGAATAGAAATCAAGCAGATGCAAATATAATGATAGGAAGTCCTCAAACAGCCACAGGCGTTTTTATCTAGGAAACAAGCCTATATAAAATACATGGATTAAATCTAAACCAGCAATCATTATGTTAATTTGGAATAGAATAGAATGGAATGGAATGGAAAGGAAAGGAAAGGAGTGGAGTGGAGTGGAGTCGAGTAGAATAGAATAGAATAGGATAAAATAGAATAGGGTAGAATAGAATTCTTTATTGGCCAAGTGTGATTGGACACACAAGGAATTTGTCTTGGCGCATATGCTCTCAGGGTACATAAAAGAAAAGATACATTTGTCAAGAATCATGAGGTACAATAATTGTCACAGGGGTCAAATAAGCAATCAGGAAACAATATTAATAAAAATCTTAAGGATACAAGCAACAGTTTACAGTCATACAGTCATAAATGGGAGGATCTAGGTGATAGGAATGATGGGAAAACATCTTGGAGATCTTCCAGTCCAGGGGTGTCAAACCTGGTTTCATTGAAGGCCCCATCAGGCATTCTCCAAGCTCCATTTTCAGTTGCAATGGCTTCCTGAAACCCTCTGCCAGTGAAAATGGACCTCAGGAAGCTGTCCATGGTCCTTGTGAGCTCCATTTCTACTGGCAGAGGCCTCTCAGGCATTCTTTATTTCCAGGATGGCCCTGTGGGCCGGATCTAAGCACCTCACTGGCCAGATCTGGCTCCCAGACCTTCAGTTTGATACCCCTGTTCTAGTCCACGCACACACACACACACACACACACCCTGTTCAGGCAGGAAACCATAAACCATTTTAGACAAATGGTTGTCCAATCTCTTCTTTAAAAACTTCCAGTGTTGGAGCATTCACTGGAGGCAAGCTGATTAATTATTCTCATTGCCAGGAAATTTCCTCTTAGTTCTAGGGTGCTTCTCTCCGTGATTGGTTTCCATCCATAGTTTTTTGTTTTGTCTTCTGATGCTTTGGAGAATAGGTTGGTTCCCTCTTCCTGTGGCAGCCCTGAGATATTGGAACACTGCTATCATGTCACTTCTAGTCCTTCTTTTCATTAAATTAGTCTTGGTATTTGTGTGTGCGCATGCCTTTAAGTTAGCAGCTGCCTCGATTAGTCCTGGAAGTTTTCTAGAAGTAGTTTGTCCTCCAAAGGTTGAAAGAGAAGGACTGGCCCAAGCTTATTCAGTTGGCTTTTGCCTAAAGCAGGATTGGATTTCATTGTCTTCCAGTTTCTGCTCTGTGCCACTACCCACGGTAAGAAACTGACTCTCCCCTCTGTGTTCTAGATCCCCTGAAAAGAACTGAATTGAAAATTCATACTTAGTGTGCAGAGACTTGCACTCAAATGGAAAAGGAGCATACCTCACCTAATTGATGAAATGGCACCAAATATATAAATCCCATTGCTGAATGCATAAGGATCAAAGAGAAGAATCGACATGCTCTACAAGGCATTTCCTTCCGATCTAACCCTCAACAGGCAGTCACTTGCAGGTTATGAATAATATTTAAAGATATGGGAGCTTCTATAATTACTGGATTTCTACCCCTGCTTCCCTCCCCTTCCTTTGACTTCTCCCCTCAAACTAGTCCAAGACATTTGCTACCTAGAACCAAAATAAGAGAATGCTCTCTCTCATTCTAGGACAGGTGCCAAATGGTAATGCATCTGCATTGTCCTTCAGTATTGGCAACAAGACCTGTTACTGAAGGCAACAGGCTACCTTAGCAAGGGACATGCCACATATACCAATCATTTTGCCTAATAGGAGACCTAGCCACGCCCTCCTTTTAATGGGATCTCTCTCTTTGGCTCAGCAATCCCTTGTAGCATAGTGAATATGGGAGTAGCCAGCTAAGAAATTGTAGAATTGGAATAACTGGGTCTAATATTTCATTTCATTTCATTTCATTTATTTATATGCCGCCCAATCCCATGAGTCTCAGGGCAGCTCTGAGCGGCTCACAATTAAAGTGTTGGAAAAGACATTAGGTAGTTGGGACAGGGGAAGGAGAAATGGGAAACTTCAGGGAAATGGGACTGATCGTATTTTATTTTACACTGTTATTTATTTTATATGGTGTGGGCTTCCTTTCATTTGTTCATCTCAAATCCATATTTCACTATCCACCAAATAAACCTTCCTCATTTGGGATGATTCTGAGTGCTCTTTGTTTATAGTCACACAAACAAAACCTCCCTGTATCGAGCAAACCTTAGAATTAATTTTAGTTATATCAAGGTGAACAAGTAACATAAGTATATTTGGCCTGCTTGTCTGTTGGTCTGTCTGTTTGTTTATATAGCATATTTAGAGTCTGCCCATCTTTCCAATAAAGCAACTTTGGCAAGTGTACGTATAGATGAAAAATTCTCAGGGCAGATCCCCACTTTCTGCTTGACCCAATATCTTTACAAGACCGCTCTCTTGCAGGCTCTTTGCAAATGCAGCCTCTGCCCAAGTTTTCCATTCAAAACTGTTTAACCCAGGTCAAGTTGGGTCTTCAAGTAGACAATCTCTATTATTTTGTTCTGTTCTAGCACCATCAGCTGCAGTGTCTGGCATGTCTTTGTCTCCAGTTTCTGGCTCCTCTCCTGGACAGCCATTTGGTCCAGGTTACTATATTCTCTGCAGGTAACAAAAATTCATTGACCCAACAATGGTCTATTGAGTCAATGAACTATCCTCAACTTTAGAATTGGAAGAGGATGATAGCATCTGCTCTTCCATTCTTGCTACCTTCAACCCTTACATCTCTCACTGAACATCCTTTTGATTTCCACCCCCCCCCCCCGCAAGGTGGGTGAAGGGTGTTTTCTCACTGCCCGTCCATAGTACCTGCCTTCCTGTGTCTCTGTGTTTGTATGTGTGTGTGTATATATATATTTAAATTTCAATGTGCAAACATTGTTGCCAGGGTGGGTTCCATTTACCTTCACCACCGATTCTCATCACGACACTGCATGCATCCTGTTGTGCATTTCCAATTCTGTGCATGCTCACTAGCCCGATAAAGCCTGAAACACAGCTGAGGAGCTGGTCAGCTGTGCTTTGGGCAAAGAAATAAAGCTCAGGATTAACCCCACAGGCAGGCTGGAGGCTCTTTTTTCTAGTAGTAGAAAAAAGAGGAAAAGCCATCCAAAGATGGAAAAATTCACCGAAAATTCTAAAAAAGAGAGATGGCGGCACTCACAGACTAGCACTGACCGAATTGGATCTGTGATGCCATTGTCATATCACCAGTGGATCACTAATGGTTTGGGTGATCTGGTCCGAATCGTTGCCTTGTTTCAATGAAGTTGAGGTATCAGTTTTCCATGCTGCAAAGGATATCAGACTCAAAGAATAATCTGTTCCTTCAGTTTGATTGCTACAGCATCAGAGGAATGAGTATACTTAATGGAAAGGGTCTTAATATCAAAACAGATTATGTGGGAATCAGGTGTGAAGGCATCCAAGTATGTAAATATCTGAGGAAGCAAAGGAAATGAATAATAACTAGTGAGAAGAGGTCCATTCCTTAAAAGGAAAGGCAAGCATTGGTAGACCTTGCAACCAGGAGCCAGGCAGGGAAACTTGCCTTTCTTGTCAGCTTGAGAAAGGCAATAAGCAGGGGAATAGATGTTCAAGTCCGCTGGTGGCCATTGTCCAGATTTATTTATTTATCTATCTATCTATCTATCTATCTATCTATCTATCTATCTATCTATCTATCTATCTATCTATCTATCTAGTCCAATACACAATGAGGGTTTCAGTGGGTATACTGTATATCTATATACACATAGTAAAATACATGATGAAGGTTATAGAGGAGATACTCATAGTAAAATATATCTAAGAAATAATAGAAAAGAAGATATAGTAACAGAACATATCAATGAAAGAGTAGAAGAAGAGATATAGGAATAGAAGAAAGGTATAGGAGATATAGGAGAGCAATAGGACAGGGGACGGAAGGCACTCTAGTGCACTTGTACTCGCCCCTTACTGACCTCTTAGGAATCTGGATAGGTCAACTGTAGATAATCTAAGGGTAAAGTGTTGGGGATGACACTATGGAGTCCAGTAATGAGTTCCACGCTTCGACAACTCGGTTACTGAAGTCATATTTTTTACAGTAAAGTTTGAAGCGGTTAATATTAAGTTTAAATCTGTTGTGTGCTCTTGTGTTGTGGTTGAAGTCGAAGTAGTCGCCAACATCAACCCATCTCCATCTCCATTGCTACCCAGTATAGAATTTTGGGATTAAGAAGAAACAGGAAAAAAATGGAAAATCAGTATCTAAGGCTGCAGTAAAGCATAGTCCTCAGCCAGTTGCTTCCTCATTCAGCTACTGTAACGTGTGTTTTTTTTAACTTGTCAATTTTCAGAAACTTAATCTATTTTTCTCATTTGGAAAGCCTTTTTTCCAGGCGGTGAAGTGTGTCCTTCGCAGTTCATTGCCAGTGAGTGAGTTGGAACAATTTCTCTTTGAGGAAGTGATTTATGTATACACATTCATCCATCAAGTGTAGCCTACTCTGCGCTGTCAACTTCCTGTTTGATCTCTTGAGGGTTGAGTACATTAGGGAGGGACTTCACAGTCTCTCAAGTTAGCAATGAGGACTCTTGGGGATGAGGGGTTCAAAAGCGTGGAGGAAAAGGGAAAAAAAAGATAACCGGAATCAGGGTTTTCCACTCAGCTGTACATGGAGGGGAATCCTGACACTCACTTAAACGTTTCGTAAATAATTTGCGAATATAACTTCCTCTATTTATAACACTGAAAAACAATTAAATGTTCCCATTTGCCAAGCCGAAGAGATAACAAAGATCCAACTTTATCTCCTCTGAGCATCTCTTGGCATCTTGTACTGCTGTGGGCCATTAGAGCACTTTTTATTGCAATAGGAAAAGCAGGCCAGCTGGACACTAGGGTTATCCCTACAAGTTTAAAATACCGCCAAAGAATGAATGAATGAATCTCTGTTTAACATCTGCTCAACAGGAGATTACCACAATAAGAACAGCACATAGGTCCACTCCAAGCCCTATGCTGCTTTTGACTTGCATGAGAAATCTGTGTCCGAGCATGACCCTTGAACTCAACGATTTGAATGGATTTTTTTTTTTTTAAAGGTGGTTTGAAAGGAAATCATTTAAGATGAACAAGAACATTTCAAATATTTACATGCTAAACTTCACAAAATCATTGATTATGCATTGCATGTCATCATTCATACAGCATGCTTCATATAATATTTTTGGCTTTTGGTGACATTCTTTGGTGACATATTTTAGAACTGAAATTCCCAAGCTACTCTAACCCTCGTGAAAACTGGATGGGAAGGGAAGGTTTTTACTGATTTGCAGAAGGGGCTAATAATCACATTTCTTATTGGAGAAGGTATAAATATTGAGTGCAATGAATATACTATTCAATACCAAGTAATTTGATATTGCCAGTGGCTTGATGGAGAGCTAATAAGCATTTATTCTTTGAAATTACATTTAAAAAATTTGCCACTTTAGATACAACTATATATTTTTTTTCTTTTTTTCAGTGTCCCACATGTAAATACATCGTTAATCATAGGCGGTAGGTTGATCATTTCAGCCCCTGTTCTGCAAGTCCAAAATTACATGACAAATAATATTTCACTTGCAACAATATTGGATATATTTGTGACAGCACCGTGTAAATACTGATGATTATAGTAGCTGAACTAAGGGATCTTTAGTTGCCTTCTTGCAGATGTTTCATTACCAAACTAAGTAACAACCTCAGTGCAGCAGTGCAGGACTGGCGGTGTTACTTAGTTTGGGTAATGAAATGTTGATAAGAAAACAACCAATATCAGAGTACCAAGGATCCCTCATTTCAACCCGGAGAGACAAATATTCTCCTTTATCGGCATCTAAAATCTTTATTTTATTTTATTTATTTATTTATTTATTTATTTATTCAATTTTTATGCCGCCCTTCTCCTTAGACTCAGGGCGGCTTACAACATGTTAGCAATAGCACTTTTTTTTAACAGAACCAGCATATTGCCCCCACAATCCGGGTCCTCATTTTACCCACCTCGGAAGGATGGAAGGCTGAGTCAACCTTGAGCCGGTGATGAGATTTGAACCGCTGACCTTCAGATCTACAAGTCAGCTTCAGTGGCCTGCAGTACAGCACTCTACCTGCTGCGCTACCCTGGCTCATGCAGCCTTTGCATATTGCCAGGTTCTACTATCCCAAGGGTGGATATTGTTCTGCCGGGCTCTCTGGTATGAGCCTCCTGAAAATTCAAGGGTACAAATTTCAGACACACACACGTTTGAAAATTCAAAACAATGTTCTTTATCACAAAATTCAAAAGAAACAAAGCACCCTTTTTCTATTGCAAAGAGCATTCTTCCCAAAACAACCTTGTAGGCTGTACAATTCCCTTAATCAGTCCTTAAATACTTAGCTAGCAGCTGTGAAGAAACGTCACAGCCCTCCTTCTTCCAACGAAGTGAGACACACGCACTTTGCTCTGCTTTGGTTTCAAAGGCGTGAAAAATCAACAAAGTCCAGAAAACAGCAAGGCACGGTCCTGAAGAACTGCAATCAGATAATCTTCCACAACGGCCAAACCAACACGCTGCTATTTGTACCAGCAGCTCTAATTACTAGAGCCCCATCCAAACACAGGTGGCCTCTCTTATCTCCTGTAATATGTCCTCAATTGGTCTCTTCTATGCATAACTCTGCGCCTGCGTGGGTCCAAGACTTCCGCATTCGAATCGACTGAAGATAATGGAGATTGGCTTCCTGGGCTGTGTGTCATGCCCCCCTCTTCCAAGTCACTCCCACCTTCTTCTTAGTCTGAGGAAACTGCACTACCTGACTCTGTCGGTGATAAAACAGGCCTATGACATGTTGATATTTCCCCTGCATCTACCTCCACATTCCTTGGGGCAGGATCTGTGCCAGAGCCAACCACAACAGATATGAAGGCAGCAGTTGATACAAGACTGAGAGAACCCATGAGCTTATTTTATAGTCCTTATAACAGTTTGGCCACTACGGTAATGAAAGAATAACATCAAAACATAATGTACCATTGCCTTGCAGTTCTGGTCTTAAAAATGCTATATTGGGAAAATATATGGCATTATTTTCACCAAAACTATGACAATGGGAAAATGGAGGCAATCCCATTGGTCTTGTTCTGCCATTGCATCTTAGTTAATGATTTATATAGAGACCAACAACCTGAAAGTGCAGCTTCTTCTGAAGAAAGCTTTTTTTCTTTTGAACTGGTACATAGACTCAGTCAGCATATTATCTTCATCTTCCAGAACTCTAAGGAGCATAGGATATTTACACAAATATCCATTGCAACTTCAGTCTTCAATGTAGTCCAGCCATGCCAAATACCAGGTAGCTAGCATATGAAGCAACGGGCAGGATCAATTTCATGCATTCTTATTGTGCAGAATTCAAATTCTGAATTACATTAACAAAGCAATATCCCTGCCTCCCTCTTCCTCTCTCCCTCTGTCCCTCTATGTTTGTGTGTGTGTGATTCTTTTATTATATCAATTTCACCCTTAAAATGTAATAAAAGTGAAGGCATCAAAGTAGTTGTTGAATGAGACCCATAAAGAAATTCTAAGTAGGCTATTTTCCTAGACATAAAATATATTGCTAAAATATATTGTCTCACTCAGGGATACCAGGATTGTTAAAACTTATGCTAGCCATATAACCCTAAAATGCAACCAATGCATTTTGACTGCTGTAATTGTCTGACAAGAAGGCAATTTACAAATATAGTTTGGTTGGACTAGTAGCAACATCACAAAAGTGAATTCCAGCTCTGGTTTTTACAGCTGTGTGTAATCATGAAAAATATATTCCAATTAATCCATTTGCATGCAAAAGTCTGCCACACTCCCACTAATAATATATATTTTAGTGTGCAGAAATCAACCTCTATATTATTCAAACTTAAAATATTATTTTTTTAACACTCGGTACTTGATCTTAAATACATAGTGCTTTCATATCCTGATAAATCATATTATTAACATCCGAAAATGACAAGGTAAAAACCACTTCAGAGTGTCAAGGAAGCTGATAAAACAAAGTTTTGTCTATTACAATAATTATCTTACATTACAGAAGACTTTCTTTATCTCCTAAGCATACTTGTCTTCACATTCTCAGCATGACAGGGCAACTTCTCATTACAATATTTTTCAAGGACCACATGCCTGATAACTAACACTTCTCAGCTTCCATTTTCAATATGATTATTTTGTAAGGATGGTAAAAGTTCATCCTTAAAACATTTGTAATAAGAACCTGATAATCCATCTGGTCTAGACGCCTTTAGTTTAATCTTTTTTTCCCCATAACTTCAGAAACTTCCTTAATTGTTATATGAATGAATTTTATCCTACAAGGAGGAAAAGTGCCAGAGAATTGGAAAGAGGCCAATAGAGCACTAAGACTTAAAGAGGCACAAGGTGACTGTAACAAGAAACTCTAGGCTGATACCATTGCGGAATAATGACTACAAGTCATTCACAACCATTTCAGCTGATAGACTGAAAATAATTTTGCAAGGTTCTATTCCCTAGGATTGTAAATCACAAGAAGGAACCATTTTATCATTTTGGTAGGTAAGTAATAAAGCTAGAAAATTCTGGATTCAAATGCGTAGATTGATTCAGAAATTTTAAATGTTAACAGACAATTGAAACCAAAGTTTTCTTTTCTTTTGGAACTAATGAACAAATTGTTGGAAAAAGCTCGTAGAACTTTGTTTTTATCCATTATAACTGCATCAGGATTATTATATACAAAGATAGAAAGATTCATCAGTACGCAAAAGAAGACAGAAATGATTGGAGAAGATGATGGAACATGCACAGATAGCTCAATTGACGTCTTTGATCAGAGAAAAATACCTATTTCT